>NW_010107043.1:0-636 GCF_000699245.1 Pterocles gutturalis | reverse complement strand
CCCCCTGCACAGCCCCGGGTCAGGGCTGCCGTGGGGTGTCGGCCGTTTGCGGGGCGCTCGGTGCCGCCCCCTGCACAGCCCCGGGTCAGGGCTGCCGTGGGGTGTCGGCCGTTTGCGGGGCGCTCGGTGCCGGGGCCACTCACTGCTCTGCTTCTCTTGCTGGGCTCTCGCTGTTCCCTTCTTAGACTTTGACTTCTTCCACCGTTTCTGCAGGATGCCAGGAGCAGGGTGAGACGGGAGCAGCTCCCGGTCCCCTGCTGCAGCGCCCAACGCCACTCCACACCACACAATGCCATGCCATGTCATACCACGCAATGTCACACAATGCCATAACAGACAATGCCACACTGTGCCACGCCACACCACCCCAACCCACCCCACATCACGGTGCCATCATTGTCCAGGGGCATTTCGGCGTCCTCTGCCGCAGCAGGGCTGCCGCGGGCACCCGGGGAGATGCTGCCTCCTGAGGGAGCTGCTCTCCTGGGGGCGAGTGGGGGCCCTGCGGCTCCTCCTCACCCACCCCCACGGTCGCCCCTGCAGTCACCATGGCCTCTGGGCACCGTGCGGGCCCCCCTCAGTCCCGGGGGCACTGGGCAGCTGCGGGTGCCAGCGCCCTGGGCCCTGTCCCCAGGC
>NW_010107042.1:0-1264 GCF_000699245.1 Pterocles gutturalis | reverse complement strand
AGCACGGGGACAGCGCCCACGTCCCGTGCCTCTGACTGCTCCCTCGGTGCTTCCATCTCCTCCCAGCTCAGCAAACCGGTTGCCCAGCCCGGGTGTGCACACACCAGCCCCGACACCCTGGGCACCGTGCTGGTCCCCAGCCCCGAGCAGCAGCACCGTGGGAACACCAGACTTGGCCGTTAAAGGGAAAAGTCCTCCAGCACGGAGCCCAGCCTGACACAGAGGGAAAGTGTGAGACAGAGGTGGGTAAAATTCAAGTGCGGAGCGAGTGACACGGAAAACACCCTGTCCAGCCAGGAGGCACCACGGCTGCCCGAACGACGGGTAACGAACGCGCAGCAGCCACAGGACGGGTGCTTCAGAAAACAAAGGCTGGGTATGTGGTTCCAGACTGTTTCAGAGCCTATGAGAGAGGGAAGTTGGGGGATTTTTTTTTTTCTTTTAAGCTGAGCTACTTTTTACCCCACTCCAGACACACCACGCCTGCCAGGGATCCCTGCAGAAGGCTCCCGGCACAAGGGGCTGCGCATCCGCTGTCCCTCGCGCTCCTGGGGACTTGAGGGGAGCAGAAATTCAGATTTTGAAATCCGAGTCCTGCAACGCATCAGGGCAGAGCAGCTGGGAGCAGAGGGCCAAGCGGACCCCAGCCACAGCCCTGCTGTCCCAGGGATGCTCCTGGCCGTTGGGTCCCAGGTGCGATGCTCACGGAGAGCTCACCGGCCGATGGACGGGACGATGGAGCGGACAAACACCGGCTGTGACTGGGGAGGGTGGGGACATTTGTACTTTTTACTCATCTCAGTAAATATTTCATAACATATCTACAAGACTGGTTCTGTCTCTCGGCGTTTTGCCTTTGCTTTGGCAGCACAAGGGCCGGCTCTGCCTGGACCCCCCAGTCCCCGTTTCCACCCCATCTGCACAATCGCTGTACTTCGCGCTTTCTCCTCACAGCAGGAAACTCCTATAAATACACACAGCGTTCAGCTGCTGAAATAATTTGCTTACATGTGTCCCTTGCTGATAATCACAAAGCAAACCCAAACCACTCGAGCCCCCATAAATCGAACCGCTCCGCAGACGCGTTCTGCAGCCACCCCGACGGGCTCCAAGGCGGGAATCGGGGATGGGCGAGAAGAGGTTCCGCAAAGAGGCTTGGCACCATCGGCCAAAAAGGCTCTTTTGCTTCTGCCTGTGGTTCTGTCTTCTGGAAATTCGCTTTTTTCTGGAGGGCACCGACGCCTCCAGACCCGGGTCTGCAGCT
>NW_010107041.1:0-21745 GCF_000699245.1 Pterocles gutturalis | reverse complement strand
ACTGAACCCTGGGGGACTCCACTAGAGTCATCCCACTTGCTCTAGCAAAGTGTCAAAAACTCAGAAAAACACTTCTGGCCCACTGGAAAATAAAATAGTCCTCAACTTAATGTAGCTAAATGGTGTCTTTTCCAGACAAATACCAAGCTACTTCTGCATCAGCCTAATAATGTTACTTTCAGCTGCTTTGCTCTGCTTTGTTTGACTGAGATTTGGCAGATTATTCAGCAGGCTAATTCTGTTAAACAACACGCAGTAATTAGTTGAAAGACATTCAGATGTAAACAAACTTCCTTTTGCACATTGTCACTGGTTTGACCGAGTGGGGCTAATCTTTCACCTGATGACCAGGCTGTCCTGTTTTCCCTTTTCACAAAGACATCTGAAAACTGTGGTGACCACTGAAAGAAGAAGGTGGAGATGATGCCCTGACAGTTCCTTTTTGAAGGTGTGCAGAGTTGGTGGTGAAGGGCATGAGCAAAGGAATGGGAATGCCAGGAGGAGACGAGGTGGCCCTGTGACTTGATGTAGCCTGTTCATTGCTTTCAGAGTCTTCACTGGAAGGTGAAGACCATGATCTATTCCTCGTCCGGTCACTGCTAAGAAGCCCTAGTAGGTATTAGAGAGTGAACAGCTCTGAGTACTTTCAGCTCTTAGTGGTGATTGAGCCTCAGCAAAGACTGATGGGACTGTGCAGCTGGGTGCCAGACACCTGAGTGCTGCTGTGCTGCAGCTCTTGCTCGGCGTGGCCCAGTGTCCCGTGGTGGTGGCACTGGTTGCACCCTGAGCAAAGGGGGAGCAGTGGCTGGGTGAAGGTCCAAGACTGCTCCCTGTGTTCTGGGTGGATCCTGTGGAACTGCTGGGATGGAGGGGGGGTTGGGGGGATGCACTGTCACCCCAAGGCCTGGGGAAGCTTGCAGACCTGGAGGAGGTGGCCTGAGCACATAGTGATGAGTCAGCTTAATGTTGGGGTCCAGCTCTGCCAGGCCACATGGTGAAACTTACACTGTCCAGGAGCAGGATGGTCTTTCACTTTTTGCAGCACTACCAGTGTGCGATATTCCTCAGGCAGGTACTCTCCCAGCAGTTAGCTCTTGTCCTGCTGCTTCCGTCATCCCAGGGGTGCCTCCTGTTGTGCCTCAGATGGTGGCTCCGAGTCCAGACTATCAGTGGATGTGTTCAGGAGCATATTGCTCTCTGCTCCGTGTGCCAGGGTCTGTTAGATGGACCTTTGGGCTGGCCCATGACGACAGGACCTATTGAAGTGTTCCCTGTGCAGTCTTGCTGCCACTGTGACCTCCTGAGGAGGAGGTGGGATTGTCATTAAATGGGTTACCAGGCCCTCTTCCTCTCAGCATCCTTCCTCACAGCGCAGCCATTCTTCTCATTGCTGCTGTTTGCTTGCCCTAACTTCTCTGTAGGGATTGCCTGACCTGTTTCAGCAGATCATGGGTGAGCCTTATCACAGATCCGAGGCTGCTGGGTGCAGTCACAAAACCCTGTGATCAAGTCTGGTTGCACCCCCTCTAACGTCCCTTTCCACCTATTCTCAGGGACTTGCCACTTCTCACCCTGCTCCCCGGGTAAGTGAATTGCATTTCTGACAATGACACTGATTGGTGCCCATTTTGGAAAGAAAAATGTTCTTCCCTAGTCGGACCTCCCTTTCTGGACTGAAGATGAGGACCACAGTAATCTGCCCTGGGGTTCTGAAAATGCACGAACTCACTAGTCGGGTAGTGATTTTGGATGGGGTGAATCTGCAGGAAGATTTGTGTATCTCAGTTCTCCAGATGCCTGTGTTTTTGTCAGGTGCTAGCATCTGCTTTGCAATAAACTACTGTTAGCTCAGGGTCCCTGTGTTCAGCCCTTGTATGCAACTGAGAATATTTGCTATGGTCTTGCCTGTAGTAGAAATGAATTGCAAAGCATGGATTTTTCTCTGTTTTGTAATCTTAGTAATTGATCATAAACCTAGAGGAACAACTTCATTGGGGTGCTTCAGTTTTTTTATTACGAATCTTTTTATCTGACTAGGTCTCTTGCTATATTTCTAAAAAAAGTTCAGCTGAGGGTAGTGTGGTCAACAAGGTGCAGAGAGTTCACCTTGTAGTCTTAAAGCCATGAAGTGGCTCCATAAAGTGGGGTGACTAAATTTATTTGTATCCTTCAGACTCTTTTTAAAGGTGTCAATGATTCCATGAGTGACTTTTCCCAAAAACGTTTATCAAAAGAGAATTAGATGCCATGGGCTGGTTTGTTTTCAAGTTTGCTGCTTTTACCAATGATGTTTTGCATTTTCCAATGGATCTAATTTCTGAAGGTGCAATTTTTTGTTCATTTGGAAGGAATATTGAAACTTACAGGAAATGCTTACACTGACACTCTTCCACAAAGCACACAGACTGCAGAACTATTGGCATGCTTCCAGACCTGATGCTCTGGGTGTTACCAGCATCAGAGACCCAAAAAACCCCCAAGAAGTCACTTTTAGAAGGTCAGTGGAGAGTGAAAGCATCCCTTTAATTACCTGTGCATATCAGTCATGGAATGTGTCTTATCCAAAGAACAAACTGTCTTAACAATTAGTTTTTTCCAGCCTTGACAATTTGTCTGCTAAACCTCTTGGTTCTCTACAGTCTGTTGGCTTGTGTTAGCAAAGCTCCTGCAGGGTTTGTGGAGCCTGCCTGTCATTTCCAGGGGCTAACAGACATCAAGTCAATGTGGTGTTTAGAAATTCCCTGGAAAACATCAATCACAGCAGCTGAGAAATGCAATAAAATATCCAGTGCAAATAGTGACGAGAGGAACGCAGCCCAGCCTTCAGCCCTGCACCTCGGTGTGTGCAGCCTCAGCACGTTCTTACAGATGCACGTAGAGAGGGGGCGAGGCAGCTGACCACATCTGTCACACGGGGTTCTTCCCCATTTCCAGGGAGCCACAGCCCATTGTGATGTGGGACTGGGAGCCCTTCAGTCATACGAAGTGTGGCCGTGCTTCAAAGAGAGAGCAGGCAGGTATTGTCGCTGTAGCTGAAAATTCAACCTTTCTGTGTCTTGCCTAATGACTTGGTAAGGAAGAGCGACCGCTGGACTGGCCTTGCTTCACTGATGCTATTAACAGCCCTGTTCTTGCACTGGTACACTCAGAATAATTTTTGTAGTTTCTCGGGCAAATATTGTCAGCTTTAGTACATGCTTCATAAAATAACAAGTTAAAAATAGCAGCAGCAGACTTGCTCACAAGCATCCAGAAGCGATGCTGAGTTAAGAAATCACTTGTCATGTTCACGCTGTTAGAGGTGGACTCAGCTGCACAAGTGCAAACTTCAGACCACTGCCAAATGAAAGAAGTGCAAAGACATTTTGTGGAAGATTTTGCAGAAAGAATTATGATAATATTTGAAGTACCTACACAGAGTGGGGCTTATCTGGCCTGACTGTATCCACTTCCTCTGCACTAGTTGTCCAGACTCCTTCCCTCACACTTCTCTAGAGAAACTCATATCGCTGTGTCCACACCATTTCAGGACCTTTGAGTCTGTTAATTAGGGCTTTGAGTTCTGGTAACAGGACCTACATCCAAATCTTTCTTACTAGTATGTGGCCAAAAGTGCCACTCAGAGACCCCAGGCATTGTTAGTGCAGTTACATACCGTCAGCTCGAGGTCCTTCTGAAGATGGTTTCCATTTCCCACTTCTGATGCCGCTGGCCTTCTTGGCCACCTGGGCAGGCTGCTGGAAATGCAGCCAAGGGGACCTCTGCAGCTTGGGTAAATACTGCTGCGGATGTGATGCCAGAGTTCAAACCTGAGACACCTCTGTGACTGGCTACCAGGAACCCCCGGGAGAAGCAATGCTTCATCTGGGCGTGGGCAGCATACAGGATCTGGCTCAAAATCTCACCAGTAAAGATGATTTACAGCAGCAGCCTTCTCACAGACACAGCTACAGCTGAAAGGTTCACAGCTGGAGTAGTAAGAGAGTACACTTGTTTGTGGGTAACACGAGGACTTCTGAAATCCACCAAAGCAAGTAAATACAACTGATCCAGAAGAAATGAGTAAAAGGAGACATCCAAAACAGAGTGAAGTTTCATGGGTAAGCATTAGCGCCATGGTGGGCCGTTAGTCCTGGACACGCACTGGTCCTCACCCAGGAGCAGGGAGCCTGGCCCCTGCAGCAGATGTGGAAGCTATGGACACTCTTCACTTGTGTGTTTACAGATCTCTGCTGCCTTTAGCAGCCAGACAGGGGCATTCGTGTTTGTCGATATAGTAATGGTTAAGAGGTGAAGAATCACACCTTTAATGATGATCAATAGCTGCCTGTGTGCACTGGGAGAGAATGGGGTCTCAGCCAAGCCAAAAGAGTTTTCTTAGCCAAATATTTAACAGAGGGAATGTTTGTAGGACTTGACCTCTACTTCATGAGCTCTACCCAGAGAGCAGCAGCTGAAGTGACTGCTCTATGGATGGCTCCCAGAATGCCAGTGAACACCAATAACCCATTTAATAGAGCTTCTGGAAACATGACCAGTTTTGCAGTCAAATCGAATAAAGCAGTTAATAAGGAAAAGAGCTTTGTCTAATATAAAGTGTGGTACCCAGAGCCCCTTACAAATCAAGATACTTCTCTCCAAATGACCTCGTTATAGTCACAGCGGCTTGTCCTGCATGACAGGTGCTAACTGTACCTGCATAGTGCAAAAAGTCAGGAACTGTGAAGGAGACTTTACCACTTGTACTGACCTCTATATCCTCCAGCTTCCTCCAGGAGACAGCTAATGGATCTTGGTTCCATTACAGTCTATACTGGCCAAGTGAGGCCAGGTCATCCAGTCTAAGTGGACACTTAGTGTTCACCTTGATTTGCCATTTGTGTATGCACTGTCCATGCCTTAAATGTGAGATCTGCCTGGATATAGCCAAAAAACCCGAAGAACAAGGTAGTCAGACTCAGCACTAACACGCAGTGCTGCCAACTGGAGCTGCCCCGGCACGTCACTGAGGGGCATCAGTGCCTCTGAGTACCGGACACTGTACAGGGATGCAGCTGGAGCTGTAAATACCACATCACAAACATGTACAAAGAGAAGAGTTTTTATTGGTTATATACTGTAGAGCTGACAGTGTTTGAGTCAGGAGAGACATGCAGATAAAGTGTGTGTTTACATTTGGCATGCAGACTAAGAGCACTGTGTAACTGGAAGGAGGTGAGCACCATCTGTATCCACTGCGTGGGCAGCCTGGCGAGGAAAGAGCTGGCTTTCCTCTGTTGGGCGTACTGAGACATGGAGAATGCTGAAAGGCTGAAACAGTGCTGATAGCTCTACTGGACACACAGTTTGTTTTAGGGAAATAGGCAATACTGAAACCCTGGAAAATTTGCTTAACTTGGATGAGTCTGTGATTATGAAAAGATTTCTTGCATTATTTGTCTTCTAACTAAGCTGCCCCAGCCTAAATATATGTCTGCAAATACAAAAAAATAGATTTATTCTCTTAAAAATACATTCCATGCAGCCTGGAGTGCTGCTTCCCCAAGGCAGGAGCCTGTACTGCATGCCTAGGAAGATGATCCTTTGGGTCCTTAGGTTACTGACCATCAGAGGCATCTGCAAGCAATGGCTTCATGTTTCATCGCATCCAGAGCAGTCCTCTGGAGGCTGGCCTTGGAGCAGTGCTTTGACCACTCCAACGATGTGTAAGGGCAGCAGAGGTGAGGTCTACTATATTAGAGATGATACCAATGTGACTATTGCTTCGATCTGTAGCTAGGAAATTGCTCATGTCAAGTGTCTCGAGGCACCGAGGCGCACCACCCTGCCCTGTGCTTCCTGCCCTTTTCCTTTCCTGGAGGTACCATCCGCAGGAGGACTGCGGGTCTCCCCCGGTCTGTGTCCACTGAGCTGCAGGCTGACAACGCACGGCACCGGTGGCTGCACTGCAAAGCTGTCACCCATCTGTGCTCCCCGAGCAGCTGGAGAGGCGTCGCTCTGCGTGCTGCAGTGGTGCTCTGACACAAAGGCAGCTGCTCTGTGAAGCAGCAAGATGCTGGCCCCTCAGGCTGGTGCCAGCCGTTCTGGGGAAAGCCACTGGCTCTCCAAAAGGGACTTCTCCTTTCCTTGGGAGAAGCGAGCACTGACACACTTCCTCTGTACAGCAAATACATTTACAACTTTGGAATTACCCGAGTGCTTGATGCGCAGCCTTCTGGCATCATCAAGCCCACTGAAAAGCCTGTTATATTTATATGCTAAAATTACAAATACTTCTTCAGTGATGGCAATATTTACACATATACTCTATTTTACAGCTGTTCAAAAAAGTGTGCAATTTGAGTAAAACACATTGTGTTTCCTGAAGTCATTGCTATAAGTTTAATAATACAATCAGCTCCTATTGCACTCATGATTAGGGGGCATGGCCCCTTTCCATTTTAAGGAGGGTTTTCTTTCTCAGATTTAATCTCAGCTGTGGTAAAAACAACCCAGCATGTAGTTACTGAGTGACATCTGTGTTCATTATTTACAACCAGTAAGACTGAGTCTAGAGCAAGAGTTTAAGGTATGTGCTGTAAAATATTGAACAAGCAGCTGGAGAAGGGAGAGATGTCACCTGGGAGAAGCACCTGAGGAGAGCAGACAGTGCCAGAAGAGCCGCGTTGCTGGGTCCGTAGCTGGGGCTCCTGCCGCGTGCTGTGAGCTGGCCAAGCTGCAGGGTGAAGTCCTCCGGTTGCCTGTGCCTAAGGAAAAGCCTGGTCCTGGCTGACAGAAGGGAAAATCAACAGCTCTTGCTGCCGGTGCTTTTCCCCCTTGTACTTCAGATGTGGGGCTGCATTACTGGTGTGAGCTGTGGTGTTGAAAAGCCGATGGGTAAGCCAGAGTTTTGTGGGTAGGTACAGAGGAGCCTCTGCTACCCCAAGATGTCGTGCTGTAGGGATGCAGAGCTGTCCTGGCCAGGACGGAAACCAGTTTGCTTGGAAGAAGCGTTGGTAGCACCGTGCTAAGCTGGATCCATGCCAAGAAGAAGAGAGGGAGAGGGCTGGTGGATGTGTGCGGGTACCCAAGTGGGATGCTGACCACTGTCCCGCAGCAGGACTGGGGTCATCACTGGGAAGAAAGCCGTATAGATGCTGCTCAAAGTGATCCTCATCCTCTTCAGTGCATATGTGCTGTCCGGCTGTTTGTAAAACTACGCTGCAAGTCCTGGGCAGCAGTGACACAGGGGCGGCGGGAGGCCCTCCCAAATACGCTGCTTCTCTACGAGACTGAACTGCAACACCAAGCAGGTCGTCAGCAGTGGTTCTCCCACAGGGACCTGGGATATGGTATAGGTACATATGGAGAGCTGCTTAGCAGCAGGTTTGGGAATGTAGATGGAGGTAAATAATTCCTGCGATGTCTGAAGAGGCAGGTACGTGCCAAGATGCCTCCCAAATGCAAACACCCAGTTTAAGGAAGCAGGTAGAGCAGGAGGGGTTTGGGCCCCTCGCTGCAGAGCAGCTGCACTGGCTCAGAGGGGTTTTCCAGCAGCATCTCCCACGAAATGGATGGAAGAAGACCTGAGGCAGCATTTTAGGTTATGAAGGGAAAAATTTTCGTTAACATGAAAACAGGGGCAAAGAGCCAGAATGTAGCATCCTCAGGCTGGCAGAGGTGCGCAAGCAAGCCAGCCCTGCGAGAGCACGGCTGAGGCGCGGCGCTCCGGTCAGGCTGCAGGTCTGTTCACCAGCTGGGCAAAGCCTGCAAGCTTGCACGGGGAGGCAAGGGAAGCTGATGCCATTCGAGCAATCAGCCTCAGAACTGTCTTGTTTTGGGTGGTGGTGGTGACCCTGCCATACAGGTCAACTCTGAACAAAGCAGCGCGTTAAGGGTGGATGTTGCAATTTCACAGGCTTGTTAGAAAACCAAAAACATCCATTGTGGTTTCAGACTGCAAAATATGCACTGATATTCAAGACTTCCTGCTAAACATGGGGCAGGGGGAGGCATTTCAGAAATCTGAATTTAACTTCAGAATTTCAGTTTCTTTCAGTTTGGATTTTGAGTTTAACATTTTTTCCCATTATACTTGATATATTTAGCCCATTCTCTACTAGCACTGCCATGTCATGAAGTGGTAAGAGATAGCAGTTGATATAATTTATTTTAGTATAATTTAATTTTAAGATTATTAGAGCTTAGTTCTAATTTAAAAGCATTATCTTTTTGTCTTGTTATGCAACTTGACACTTATACATGTCATGAAAAAGAATAAAATGAATGGTTAAAAATATAAATTTGGGAAACCATCTAAAAATTGGAAAAAGAAACACTTTTTTTCAAAAAAGTTTTTTTCCCTTCCTCCAAACAATCTTTATTAAAAAAAAAAATCATGTTATTGAAACACTTGCTTTTTCATAAATATTCTCTAACCAGCTCTGCTCTTCTGATTCATTTGCCTCTCAGAACTGAGGCATATAATTCCCAGGGACAGGAAGGAGCTGTGACATACAGATGTGTGTGTACGGGCAGACACACGCACACTGCTGCGGTAGCTGCTCGGCTGGAAGGTGAGAGTGGGGGGTGCAACACAGACATGGGAGCTGCTGGGTCGCAGCTGTTCCTGCAGCACTGCCGAACCTGATAAGGGACCTTTTCCCTTCTGCAGCACTGTCCTTGTCTCTCTGCAGAGAGAGGCGTCACTGGGAGAGCTCAGCGGTGTTTGTGTACGGGACAGGAAAACCACGGGCCAGCCCTGCAGCTGGGTGCTGGGATGTAAAGGAAGGACTGGCAGAGCTCCGACTGTGATCCAGATGCAATCGCTTTGCTCAGGGAAGATGCTGCTCCAATACCTGAGCACCTCTCACAGCTGCAGGCACAGTGTCTCCTTCAACAGTGATGCCATCTGCAGTCAGTGGCTTGTGGGCACTGACAGGGCAACGTACCTCTGCAGCAGAAGCAGTCTCTGACCACACTTGGCTCCAGACAGAGCAGATGGGGTGGTCCTGAAGAGGTGCACAGACTGAGGCTGCCTAGGTAGCTGTGCTGAAGCTCAGCTTAGGGTCCAATCCTGCTGTCTCCACCCTGTTTTTTGGAAGGAACAAGGACATTCTGCTTGTCTGCAAGGAAAAGCACTTTCTTCTTCTTCCCTTGGAGCTCAACTGCTGAGAACAAGCAGCAGAGATGTTGCCTGCAGAGCGTGATGGACATAAAGCTTCAGGTAAAAAAACCACCCCAGTTCAAGTCAGGAGGACATTTCACTGCTGCGTGAACTATTGTTGGCTTGGCTCGGTCATCAGTGGATGACTTCTTGGTGCAGGATCTCAGCTGGTGATGAGCAGGTCAGGCAAAGCTTGTTGCAGAGACTGACAGCAACAGGGAATAAACTGCTTCTAAACAACATTTTCTGCTCTCCTTCCCTCTTATATAAAGCAACCAGTGGGGAATGGTTTCCTCCTGCCTAGAGACAGAAGGTGATGGGAACACAGGTACTGAGTTGACCACAACCCAAGCCAACATGGGTGTATTAGGAGAAGACAAACGCTCCCAGGGAACTGAAAGCTTTCAGTTTTGGAGCTGTGTAGGTCAGCTGTCAGGGGCTGGTGGACTGTAGTCACAGGGATACTTCTGGGATCTTGTCTACATGCAAGTGATTAACAAGAAGTTCTCTCTTGTCCAGGGAGTACCATCGTTCACAGAGTGGCTATGCAGTCAAGGTTTCCACATGGAGACAGACTATCATCCTATGCAGAAGATTAAGATTTCAGGTACAGAGATGAAAAGTGGGCGTCCCCTGAGCAAAGTCTCTGCAGCTGCCTCTTCAGCACTGAAGAAAAAGAATTCACTGGTAAAGCTCCTGTACCTTGAAAATTGCATTAGAAAACTGGTTTCAGGCTAGTTGAAGCCTCTGGAGAGTTCACAAACAGGTGTGACGCCCATGAGCCTGGTACTGTCCTGTCTCTTGCTCCACTGTGCAGCACGTTCTTTGAGTGGAAGACAATACGACTCATCTCCGAGATGTTGTCCGGCAGACATGGGAAGCATCCTGTAAGAGACAACCCCACAGCATCAAAGACTGTCCAGGACCCGCAGCTGCCTCTGGCAGCATTTTTGCTCTGGGGAAGAGTATCATGATTGCCCTTAGGCAGCCATCCCAAAGTCCATGAGGTTCCTAACTGGACGGTGGGGCAGGGTAGGGCAGTAGCAGGATCAGTTTGGAAGATACAGGCTCTGCCAGCATTTCCAGTGGAGTAAGCCCAAAGCAGAATGACCCAGCCGTGCCCCACACAGGCGGGGCCTATCATCTTTTTTATGCTGCAGCTCACCCTGCACCCACTTCCACACCCAGGATGTGGATCTTGCGAGATGCACAACACCTGACAACACGGAGAAGATGGAGCTGATCTAACGTCAGAGCACATCCCCATGTGCAAGGTGTTCAGGCTCCTGGTACAGTCAGTGGAGGTCTGGGCAACACAGAAGATCCAAATGATGGTGTATATCTCACAGGGACCTGACGTCACCCAAGTTTTTATTTGCTGTTGACCCAATCTGCGCAAAGGAAGCACAGCACCGCCTCAGGTACAGGAGCATGCATCTAGCCAGACAACTGTCACTGTGGGTAACACCTCTCGGTGACCACACAGAGCACTGCTTTCGTGTCCCTCTCCTCAGCCACCAACAAGGACAGAGTCAGTTCACTACTCCCTACTGCGAACATTACCTATCTCTGAATGCCAGTCTGCAAAGCTCAGCTGGGACCATGTCCCTCTGGGCTCTTAATTTTGTGCAGCTTCACGCAGAGGTATGACTATGTCGGCGTCTCAGCAGCCTCGCTGCAGTCCTGCTGCTCTCACATCAAGACTCAGCACCTCCTGTGCCTGTCCAGTAAGATACACCCGACAACAGGTTTGAGGTTTTAAGATACTTCCTGCTGTGGGTGATCCATAAAGGGAAAGACGGACTTTGCTCTGGCAAAGAGGGAATGCCAGGAGAAAAAGAAAGTCTTTTGTTCAGATATATGCATGGCTGTGCACTTAGGAATTAAAATCTGCCCAGACCCCTATCTCCTCTGAAGGGAGCCCCCTGTGAAGAGGCTGGAATACACATTTTTTTTCATATTTCAGGCAGTAAGTCATAGTCACTGTAATGTGGGCCATTTTCCACTTCTCTGTGTGTTTTAGGAGGCAGAGCAGCATGTATGAAGCAACAGACAACCACTCTAGTAGTACAGCAGCCGGCTGAAGCAGGTAAGTCAGGGGCTGATTCTGTATCTCCAAATGTGTTTTTTTTCCATTCCTGGCTGTCCAGTGTATGCCAGAAGATGACTAGATGCAGTGCCTCTTATTCCACGGAGAATGTTTTTAGCCATAAAGCTAGCTGAAACAAGCTTAGAATAGAAAAATAAGCTAGTACTTTTTTACCAGTGTAGAAAATTAGTAATTTACCAAGGCAAGACAGTAGACACTCCACCTCTGGGCAGTGCTAATTTAAGACTGGATTTCTCCTTATAGGTTAACATTCATTTTGGACAATTTCTCCAAGATATGTCTCTGGGAGGCCAGTTCAGATATTGGCTTCTTGCCTTGTAACTCTCTTTTCTGTGTGGGCCTTGACCTCACATACCTGCTCCTCCGCTTGGAAACCCAGTGGTGTGTGGGGGCTGGATTCAGGGTCCTGCAGCTCTGCTTTGATGGCCAGCCTTTTCCCTGGTGTGTCAACCTGTGAGAGGTACTCAGAAGAGCCGTATTGTTTTCTTCTGGAACTGGGCACAAAATCTTTGCTTTCATCCTGTGTGAAGGAAAATAAAGAGGGTTGGGGCAGGGGACTACAAAGGGCTCTGGAACAGCACGGGACTCCTGGTCCTGGGTGCGCGGCGCTGGCTTGAGTCCCTTTGGCAAGGAGGGACTTGGGCCACCAGGCCAGGTCTGGCATGTCCTCACTTATGTGCTATTTCATAAAGATTTTTTTTGTTAAACCATCCAGTAATTTTAACCCAAGTTATGGGTGTGGAATCTTCTGGTCAGCTGAGTGACCTGTGCACAAGCCTGTGCTCAGGCTGACTGGCTGAGTGCTCATGTCCACTAGGGACTATCAGCAGAAAATTCCATGGTTTAGTGACTAAAGCAGCTTCTTAAAAGTATTAACTCTGAGTTTTAACTACCAGGGGTGGGGGGTGGCCAGCTACTGAATCTCCCATTTTTCTTGGCAGTGATGATGTGACGTGGGAGTGTCCCACGCTGTTTTCCTGCTATAGGCATCTAAATGGCACTTTAAACTCACTCATGTTTTCTTGCATGTCTGCAGAGACGTTTATGGGCTCATACCCTAGGATTTAGACACCTCCAGTCTGCCTTAGGGCTGGCTGGGGCATCCGTGTCTTACTGAGGCTGTACCCTGCGGTGACTCACGGCGGGTAGGAGTCCCTGTCACCCTCCAGCTCCCTGGGAAGATGGCAGTGCTGGTGCTGGCTGGAAAACCTCCTTTATCCACAAGTTCCAGCACACCGTAAAGCACCAGCACATCAGAACGAGAAACAAACAAAATCATTACGATGGTGAACTTACAATTGTAATAACGTGATCAGCTACTGGGCAAAGCGCAATGGCTGCACTGCTACTGAAGGCTTTCTCAGCTCTGCTCACTTCGGGGATGGCGTGGTGTCCACCGAAACATGCACGGCACAGCCCTGTGAAGGGGCTGCAGGTGCTGGTAACAGGTTTGGACCCTGCCCTGTGGCAAAAGGGATAGCAGGCAAGGGAGAAGCAGCAGCCCCCGTGCCTGGCAGAAAAGCATCTCTGGGATGGACACTAAGCTTTGACGGCCTCTCAGAAAGAAGCTGTGACATCTGGTAGGTCTGAATGGGCAAACATGTGCCCTGAACTGGTCCCACTGTGGGTGACATCCAGCAAACACTGGACCTGACCTCCCCCTTGTGATCTAAGCCCTACAATAGAAGTGAGAAGTGAGCAGCAGCAGCAGCACCACCTCAGCGAAGAGGCACAACACAGGGACAGGTTCCACAGAGACCTCCGACCAACTATGGGCCGGAGATTACCATGGTGGGCCAGGCTGCTCCTAAAAGTGAGGCGATAATTTTATGAATGGCAGGCATCTCGATGTACCCAGAGAGCTTTGCAGGGGCTAGGCACCTCTGTGTTTCTGCTACAGGAGTTGTCTTTAGAGATGATGCCACTGGTTGAGCATATAGGAGCTCCCTCCCCTTGGGCACCTGACAGTGTTGGTCCATCTCTGCTGTCAGCAGCGTGAATTTGTGACTACCAACCCAGATACACTGCTCTCAAAGAGTTTCACAGGTCAAGAGCTGAGCCAGGGACCCTCAGGCTGGTCACTCCATGCGTCGGCCATGCAGACCAATACATCCTGGTGCCACAGCAGAGCCGGGTCAGGGCAGAGCTCAGCATGCTCCATGCATCCCAAAGGACAATCAGTCACTGACAGGCACCTGGGAAGTTGCTCTGAACAGACCGTGACCCCCCAGGATTTGCACAAAACAGAACAGAACCCTTGGACAAAGTCACTGAGATCCAGGGAGAGATGAAAACACTGATGTGGCATGGCTGGCTGCTTAAGTAGAAGCTTATGTGGAGTCAGCAAAGGGGACATGGAGATGGATGGATGTTCTATCAGACCCTAAGCAGAGGAGAGAAGGGGCGAGAGGCAGCACGTCCCTGGATACTGCCAGGAAGACTCTTCCATGAGCGCCACCCACCATAAGAAGGTATGCATAGCTTCACTTGAAGAAAAGCCTACCTTTAAGTTTCTACCTAATGTACGCAGCACACAGCCCAACTCCAGTCATATTAATGTCATAGCCACGAGAAAAATGAATTAAGTGCATTCATCTTGCATTGCTGTTTGCTTGTCTGCTCGCTGCCTGCCAGTGCTTTTGGACTAATTCAGACTTTTCAGCAGTCAAACATCACACCAGCGAAATACCGACTTCATTATCTGAAACAGAAAGACTGCTTGAGGTCTTGCATCTCCTCAGGTCTTTCACGGGAGCTGGGAAAGGCTGGCTGCAAGCACTAGAGGGAGCTGGTGATGGATCCATCCCTCAGCACCTACTGCTCTCTGGGTCTCTCAAAGCAGTGCTCCAAAGGGCTAATGCTTCTGTAGCAGAGGTGCTGCTAAGAGCTGCCAATACCTCCTGTACCTTCGTTAGGGACATTTGCCTAATCAGCAGTACACAAATAGAAGGCTGAAATTACACCTTGTGCTTTGGCATCTCCTTGCAAGAATTATTTCCAGGTGCTCAGTTTGGATCTGTCCTGAGCAACGGGCTGAGGCAGGGGCCAAGCCTCCAGCTTGCTTTGAGCCTCCTGCTGTGCTGCAGCAAATGGCCAGACATCATGAGCATTTCCTGGAAGAGAAGATGTATTTTGGCAAAACCAGCACAGACCCTGTGTCTCCCAAATAGGATTCTTACGGCAATTTCAGGCTTTGGATAGTGGAGCTAGGAAGAGGGAACAGTGATGCCTTCCCAGGAAAGCTGAATGTGCAAAGTCAGCAACAGATCAGTGCCAAGCCTTCTGCCAGAGAAACAGGTACATCTTTAACTGAAACACAAATCCCATCAGAAACAGACTGCTTGTGATATGAGGCATATTATAAGCCTGAAGATACCCTTCAAAGGCAGATATTTTGGAGTTTGGTTTGTTTTTTTTCCAAGCGCATATGCAGTAATTTGAGCTGCACAATTTGGTGTAGGTACAGCCTTTCAGGGTAACTTCATGCTCCTCATTTACAAGCTAAAAATATATTTAATTTCTGACCAAGTATTCAGTTTGTGACTATGTGGTGTCAAGGTGATTTTATTTTAAAGAAGTATGCTGCAGAGAAATTCCTAACTCAATACTCAGCAGCCCTGTGTGAACTAAGCACACGATCGCTTTGCTGACTGCTTGTCACTTCAGACACAGGCAAGGCTAATTCATCAGGGATACCCAGGCTGACCACGCAGAGGTCAGGACGCACTGTCAGGTACTCTTCAGCTGCTGTTGCAGGCACACCGCATAGCTTGCGAATTTGATCTGACAGTGACCTTGAGACCACCTGCAGAACGTACTGTAGAGCAACTCAGCCCTGGGTGGGCTGTTAGGGGGAAGATGGGAAAGAAATATGAGTGCCCACCCTTGAGGGCTCCATGACCGACCACATGTGAGCCCATCTGCAAATGGAGAGTTCTTCAGCTGTGAGAATGGAGGCTGCGGGTGCTGTGAATTCAGACTCTTGGGATAAAGGGAGGCCCAGGGAAGGGTCTCCCATTTCCCAAGCACACAAGCTGCCTTTATCCAGGACAACTTCACTCATGTCAGTTCTGCCTGGATTCATGGAAGAGAAGTACAGACTGCCTTTGACCCAGGAGTGACCCTGGGCAGGGAGATGATCTTGGCTTCGAATCTCCCACGCTACAGGTGGGACAGAAGTGGGGTGCACACACCCTTGTCCCTATGACTTCCATCACCTGCTTCAAGCACAGCGCCTGGGTGATGCCATTCCTAGGCGTCCCCTTCAATACTGGGAATTTAGGTTGCTCACTGGTGATGAAGAATGGCAGACCTCATGCCTTAGGTCCCTCCTGTATTGTCAGCATCCAAATGTAGCTGGAAGACCAACTTGCACTTCATAACACCAGGCAACAGACTCTCTGCAAAGCAAAGCAATGGTGCAAATTCTTCCGGGCTGGTCATTGCCAGAGAAGTGGAAGACAAGTTTTACAAATGTAGAACTCCTTTCACATCTTCACCACCTCACCTTTGTCAGTGCCAGTCATTCAGTTATGAGCCTATCTGTCAGCTGGGCTCCTCTTGGAGACTGGCAATGGCAGCAGCTGCTCAGAGCAGCTCTAAGTTTTACTGCTTTTTAAGCAGAGGCAGGAGCTGCAGCATGAACCAGCCTGGGGGTTAATGGACTGGAAGAGCACTTGGTGCCAGAGAGCTCGCCTGAAATACGATGGAGGCTGCAGCTCCGGTGACAAGTATATCTCTACCAGAACAACTGTCTGCATGTGTCAGCCCTGCTTTGAGGGACTCCCCTCACTGGTACCAGCCAAAGGAACAGGAAAAGAGCACAGCCATCCCTGTGGCTCTTGCTTCTTTTCAGGTGGCATAGTGACACAGACCAAGAAGGGAGCAGCCCTGTGTAACCAGCCACCGCTTGTCTGTTTAGGAGATGCCGGGGAAGCATTTCCAGACCAGAGCTGAACGCTGGTTTCACATGGCGAAACCATGCAGCTCTTAACCAAAAGGAGATAGATCTCTACAGCTGCCACTACAGCTACAGCTCTACCTGAGGCACGAACTACTAAAATCTGCTCATTTCCATCATTTTTTCATTACTACTCCAAGTTGACAGCGCCATGCAAAGCCTCTCTAAAAAGCATACCATGTCCTACATAAGCTGTGACTATGTCTTCTCTGATCTTGGCAAGACCAAATGCTTCTATATAGTTATTCACGTGGCATTACAAGACCCAAACAGATGGATCTAATTTCAGGAAGTCTAAGTCAGGTACTTCACATATGAGATGCTTCACCAAAGATAGCAGGAGCTGGGAGAGGGCAGCACTTCAGGAAATAAGCTGTAAGAATTTCAAATCAGGCACCCTACAACTCGTAGGCAACTTGGAAAACCTCATCAATTGACAGACAAAGGGTGTTTAACAGAGGATACTTACAGGTAACGTGGTCCGGTGCCAAGCAGAAGCTGCAGTAGGATCACTCGCATAGCTCCGACGTGTTAGCAGTTCCGATGCACTCAAGTTACTTTTGGTCCTTCGGGACCCCAGTTCAGGGACACTCCAGGAATTAGCTGTGGCGCTGGTCCTTGCTGAGGTGTGATCCAGGGAGTTTGTTCTTGCACTGTTCCCTTCCATTTCTGAGAGGTCCACTGAGGACCTACACATGTTTGTAGTACTGGAAGCTGCACTTTTCTCCACTTTGGTTTGAGAATCCTCCAGGGAATGTAAGCCTTGTCTTGTTCTCCAGGAACTTCTCACAGTGACATGTTTTGTTTCGAATGAAGCTACGTCTGAAGAGCCATGGCTCTTCCAGCTGATTGTCTCTGAAGGTGGCTCACTGTTCCTCTCGGTGAGTTCAGAAGTCTTTATCGTAATGCTGCTTCTGGAGACCACTGTTTCTGCTTTACTTCTCAGTGCTGCCTCTCCAATCCTGTCTGTCTCAGATGATTTCAGAGCACTTTTATTAATCGATATCTCGAAGGGTGTGGTGAGATTGTTTGTTACTGGTGAAGGCTCATTTGGAGCAACTCTGATGTTGCTAGTGGTAACATGCCTTTCCTTTGCTGCTATATCTGTACTGCCCCTTGGAGCTGTTGGCTCAGAAGGGAAGATTGTGATGCTACTGGTCATTTTATTTGTTACCATTTTAAAAACAGACTTCTGTTTCTCCGACTCTGCCTCAGAAACAGTCCCTCCCATAACTGCCTTCATATCCTTTTCAACAATTGCAGGTTTAATGACAGCTTTTGATCTCAGAGCTTCTCTCGGGCTGAATGACCTTCTGGATTTAGATCCTGCAGTGCTGGCATCTGATGGTTTTATACACTTGGTGGAGTCTTCATCGTTTACAGTGTTTTTGTCATTTTCAAAAAGTGATGCTCTAAAAACTCCCCTGGAATTGGAGAACTGCTTGGAACTGACTTTCTTTCTTGTCTCAAAATCTGACTGAGTGGTTGTTTTTTTGCTTCTTCCCAATTCTTCATCCGAATTAAGTTTTTCCTGATTACTCTGCATGCTTTTGGAGTCTGTTTTTAAGCCAGCATTTACATGATCCAGTACTGAAGCTGAAGACTGCTCTGTGTCTTCTTTATCAAGACCTGTGAGAATCTGCAGAATGTCCTCCTGACTCCTGGAGTGATGGGAACGCTTTGTTAGTGTTGAAGGCTTCCCACTTTCAAGCAATGTGTCTCTGAGTTCTTTTTCCTGGGAGATTATTGCTCTTTTAGCCCTCCCCTCCAAGGGCTGTCTGTGTGATGCAGCCAAAGTATTCGCTGCTTCTGCTTTAGAGCCTGTGGAGTCTGACACCGACACATGGGAGGAGAGGTGATACCTGTATGCTGAAGCTGTGCCATTGGAAGAGGTGTGATTTCCCCTGGCGAGCAGCGTGTCCCCTGAGCAGTCATTGACTTCTGCCTGACTTGTCTTCAGCTTCTCGGCCAATGAAGCCACTGATTCTCCTTTGCTTGACTTTTCATCCCGTGCATCAGCACCGGTTTGGCAGTTGCCACGGAGCACCTGAGATGGCTTTTCAGCCTTGGATCTCAGGCCTGTGTCACCAACAGGTTTGGAAGGTGCTTTCCAAGATTTCTGCTCCTGTGCAGCAGGAGGATATCGGCTGAGGACAGACGGCTGCTCTTTTGATCTCTTCCCCTCATTCTGGACGCTGCAGCCTTCCTTCTGACCAGAAGAAAAAGCAGAAACTAAAGATTTCTCTTCCAGTTTTTTTGTATCTGTCACAGCAGTGTCTGAAATGGCAGACACACCAGATGCTTTTCCTGCTTTTCTGTTCATTAAGCTTGGACTGGGCACCTGCTTGCCACTGTGACTGTAGCTGTCATTATTGACAGAGAAATCTCTGTTTCTTGCTCTTTCCCGGCGCTGTGGTGGTGAGAACTCCCTTGGCTTGTGCTTGGCAGCCGTCAAATCAGCTGTGACACCTCTGTATTTAGGTCTGTCATGTTTTCCCCTGCTAGAAAAGCTTGTATCTTCATTTTCGACCTCTCCGTTCTCCAGATCTTTCTGTTTCTTTATTTGCATCTTTATTTCTTCTAGCTGACCTGTTAACAGCTTGTTTTTGTTCTGTTCACTCAAGTAACTGTCTTGCAGGTCATTGTTTTTGGCTCTCATTTTTTTAAGTTCGTCTTCTAAAGATTCAAAACGTTTGATCTGAGTTTTAAGTTTCTCAATTTCTTGGGTGAGATCTTTCACTTTGTTATCTTCCTGATTTTTATTCTTTTGGTTTTCTGATTTATTCCTGGTTTCATTTTCTACATGTTTCAGGTAATCCACACTTCCCTTCCTCCTGGTCTCCTTAGAGGGTAACACTGAAGTCAAGTCATCTTCAATTCTCAAATCATTTCTGTCCAGGAGATTATTTGATGACCTTTCTAGCAAGTTGGATGCATTTCTAGTTTGATCCGCCCTATTTAGTTTATTGTTTTGTTCTAGTTTCTGTGTTAGTTCTTGGATTATTTTTTCATTCTGCTTTTCTCTTTCATTAAATTGCTTTCTTTCAGTGATAAAGCTCAGCGCTAAGGATTTCAGTTTTTCTAACTCACCTGTTAAGCTCTGCTCAGTTTTATCCAGCCTGTCCTCAGATGCTTCCAGTTCTTTCACTTTCACTCGAAGCATTTCTAATTCTGTAGATATCTTTTTGGTCAAGTTCTTTTCTTCATTGAGGCTAAGACACAGCTGCGTACAGTCGTTCTTGCTCCTGCCAAAGGCCTCCTCCAGCTTCTCCAGCTCTGCCATTCTCCTCTGAAGGTGTTCGATTTCTGACTTCAGCTCTCGAGTGAGGCTCTCTTCTTCTTCAAGTTTTTCTTTCATTAACCGGCAAAGCTCTTCAGCCTTCCTAATTTCTTCATCCTTGCCTTCAATCTTCAGCACTCTTTTCCTCAGGGCTTCAACATCAGCCAGCATGCTGGAGTTGCTGCCTTCTGCCTGGATAACTTTGTCCTGGAGGTCAAGCAGCTCATCCTCTGCTTTCTGCAGATTTTTGGTTGCTTCCTCCAGTTCATCAAGGCGGCGACTAAGACTCTGCAATTTGAATCGTAGGTGCCGATTTGAGGTTTCCTTGTAACCTGTAAATTCTGCCATGTTTATTTTTTATTCCTTTTAGGTGGAAGCTTTGCTTAGTCTGGCTGAATGGAGTGGTCTTTAAGACCTTGTGTATTCCTGGTATGTTACTGATTCTTTGAACAGAGGCAATCTCAACCTGAAAGAAAAAATGCTTAAAATCAATATAAAGGCTCAGAATATAAATATTCCCACTGTATAAGTTAGACTATAAATGTTTATATAAACCATTTTTTAATTAAACATATTTCTGAGTGCTAAATTAGGAGAAATGAAACTGCGGAGAAGGTCCACAGTCCATCTTCTTTGGTTATTCTGGGTTTCCAAAAATATCCTTTTCCCAATAGCTGAGGGAAGGAAACGCCCTCCTCTGCTGGTCTGTGCAGGCGGTGTGTGCACGACCAGCAGACCCTCACCCCAGAGCTCAACACTCAGTGCAAGCTGCCCACCTGCAAGCTCTGGGGCTGTGGAGGCAGATGCACGTGCAGGTCTCGGGTCCCTGCACACAGACATGCCCACGCAGCAGACACCTCTCTTCAGCGCTGCACCAGTCTCCTGAAGAGACCTTAGAGTTGGAGATTCAGGCACCATAAACAAGACCTGGAAACTAGAAAACGCAACCTCCAGGCATTTGGTGGCCACCAAGGAGGGGGCGAGCCCCCACACACCTGGCTCGCAGGCAGAGGGTGTGAGAGCTGCTGTGGCGGCACTGCCCATCGCCGCCAGGATTTCTCCTGCAGCCCAGGCTGCTGGGCAGAAATCTTCACCTGGGCTGCAGTCACATCCCGAGGACACTGTGCCAGTGGAGTTCCAAGTTCCTCCCTCCTGTTTCAAAAGCTCTCTTTGCCCTTGGCTGCCACCCACTCGCCCACCCAGGAGACGCGCAGTTGCGAACGCTTACGCCTCTCCTCCTTGCTGCCGCTGACACTGAGCAGCAGTTACAACACACGGGCACGCTCTGAGGCGTTAAACACCGCTCTTTTCCCAGCTCAGCTCAGAGGTGGCAGGGTTTTTTTAAGCAGTCCCTCTGTCTTGGGCGGGGAGTAGCAGGGAGGGGGCCCTGAGTGGGCCAGGACAGCTCCCAGCAAGATCTGGAGTCTCTTTAGCGCTCAGCACCAGCATCGCCCTGTCCTGGGCCGGAGGCAGCTCCCCAGCATGTGCGAGGGCAACTGCAAACTCAAGGGGAGGTCGGCAACGGCAGCTCTTTGACCTTCACCTTTGCTCAGGCTGTCTGCCTCGAAGCAGGACTTGGCCTCCAGCATTCTTGCGGAGTCCCTGCAGAGGAAACACTCAGGAGTTTCCTATTTCACAGCGCCAAGAAGCAAAGCGCAGGATGTGGGGAGGAGACAGCGTGGGGAGGGAGACTGCAGTGCCCCACCGGGAAGACGTCGCCCGACGGGGATTCATTTCCTGCTGGGCAGGGGGGCCCAGGCTGGCCTGCCCTGCACACCAGGCACCCTGCCACCCCCCTCCCAGGGGACCTCTGTCACTTCGGTGGGAGGTCACCATCCTATTTGCTTGGTCTCACACACCTCAGGCAGCTGAGAGGAGCCTGGCAAAGAGCACCCGGAGAGGAACCTCGGCGGCCGTGTGCAGTGTTGCAGCTGGCTTTGGCCACAGGCCTGTCCCCTCCCTCACCACCATGATCGCATCCTGCCCCTGGGCCACCCTCCCTTGCAAACGGGGCTGCCTTCAGACAGAAAAGGCTGCTCCGGCACCGGCCGGATCCCACTGAGAAACCAGAGCGTCGCAGGAAAGGCCAAAGCCAGCGGCTTCACAGGGCCCTGAAAACAAAGCCCTGTCCCCAGCAGGCCTCGCAGCAGAGAGTTAATGGGTAACCCGGCATTGGCCACCACCAGGGAAGTCAGAGCAGCCCTTGTCCCCAGGACACAGCTGGCAGAGAGTGATGTAGGCGGATGCACA
>NW_010107040.1:0-23151 GCF_000699245.1 Pterocles gutturalis | reverse complement strand
AAATGAACTACACCCTGGACAAACAGAGTTATTCACAAAGGAAGTACACTCCTATAAATAAATGTTTAGAGGATGATAGTCTCACAGTCCACACAAGTTAACTTGCTACAAAACTAACTAGGTATAAATTAACAGCTTTCTAAGCCTGCCCAAGACGGAATGCCAGCAACTGCCTAAAAAAAAAGAAACAAACAACCAGCTAGACTTATACTTTAGTATATTCCAGTCTGTGGAAGAAATATAAACAAAATTCCTTCTCCAACACCGAAGAATTTATGAAGATGGTTTTAAGTTTGTTTTTTGTTTTTTTTTTTTTTTTTTTTTTCCCCAGACTGTTTCATAAGCTTTTGAACAGTGAAGAGGAACAGTGCAGAACTTATTCCTTTACTTTGATATGAAGTACTCTGTTTCTGTGAGCTATGTCATTTTGCATTTCTTAATGGACAGCATAACACAAAACTCAACACAGAGTTACAAAAGAACAAGGAAACAAAGACAAACTCTTAAAAATATAATACAGCTCTATTTAAAGAACTTTTATTTATAAATGTAACATTGTACTGTGGTAGTTTAATATACTCGATATTAGCAAATTATTCCATGTATTTCATATGATCTGCAACAAGTGACAACACCTCTGTTCCACAAATTGACTAATAAAGAAAGAAATCAATTACTCCTCTAAGAGCTGGAGGAAAAAAATAATAATGTACAAGTTATGGACGTACGTTATGCAGACCAAACAATGTCAGAATACCAGATGAAATAATGTCATACAGTGTGGGGACATCTCTGAATTCAGAAGGAACTGCTGAAAAGAATAACCAATTTCAGCCTCCCTATTCCACACCTAACGTCAGGAATGGTAGAAGAATTACTTTATTAGGAAAATTTTCTTTTAGACTTGGACATCCACTATAAAACTGACACCAAGCTCCACCAATGACACTTTGGGGTGGGGAGGGGAGGGAGAAAAAGCAACCAAGACTCAGCCTCCAGAAACAGATAATGTCCTAACACTTGGCATGTCCTTAACAGTTCACGTCAAGAGACAGGCTGCAGCCATGAAGTAACAATTAAAAACAGTTTACCTCAAATTATCGATTTACTTGACACACCTTTTTTTCCTTGTTTGGCGTTTAGCAAACAGAATACTTCACTGGGAAACTCACTGAACTAGAATATGGATGGAGGAGATTCTTGTTGCTGCCTCCTCATTTTTTTTGTTTAGTTCAAAAGTGTTATTCTGCATGTGTCTACAGGCATCACTTTCGAGGCTATTTTATCATTTGGACACTACCTACATGTTTAAGCTGCTCCAAGAGATGTGTGTGATTCCTCAGCATTTGATTTCATCTATAGAATGTAGTATCTATTCCAAATAAACAGTGCATAAGAATAAACAAGAATTTATCTAGTCTTCTCTTAGTGTGAAGTTTATAAGAATTAAAGTATTTCTTATAATACAGAAAAATAAGGAAGCATATTTGAATATAATCTCATTATCTACAACTGCAATACCAACTCCAAAAGCAGGAGAGGAAGATGAAGAGCTTTACTTTGAAGGAACAAAAAAATTTGCCTTTTGACAAGTTTTCCTCATCCACATGAGGATGGATGTGGACATAATAGGACACACGAAAGAAAGAGCAGAGCAACATGTTACCTCATCCCACGTTTTCCAATTAATTTCTGTTCACTGTGTGGTATAACTCATATCCCCTAATCTGCCTTTAAAAGAACTAGTCTTTGAGATGCAGGTGTACAGGCTTCCACTCCCTCCATTTTGCTGTCTTGTTTTAAAGAAGTTCACATCATTTTGTACAAGCAAAAGGCCAGTCTCGCATTGAATAAAGAATTTCCCTCCCCCGCAGAGAAAATTGTTCTGTTGAGATATTTCCTCTCCTCTGACACCCCGGAAAGACAGTTTTGAAGATGGTCATTTCAATCACCATAACTTGTAATTAATTTCTTATGTCAAAACATTTATTTGGCACCTCAACATTTTTTTCAACTTGAAACCTTCTTTAAAGTAAATCCCTTTTTTACCTTTCCCCTCTCAGAGCTCCCCAAGCATCCCTACTGGCACCCCTAAAGGAAAAAGGGGAAAGAAAATCCAGCTATTTAAATAGTTTCCTGAGCTGGCAGTAGACACGGTTAATATGTAAGGGATTGCAATATAGCCTGAAGTCTCCTATCTGAACCGGAGCAACGAGAGAAGGAGTTTGTGATCCACCACTAGGTGGGGCGTTCCCCAAGTATATGCATCAAATCTGCTTCTACTTATCACAGAGTTTAGGCTTAAGAAGAAAATTTCACTTTCCGGGAAAGAAAAGCAAGATGCTAAGTGCAATAAATAAAGCAAATTCATAAGTATAAAATTTCTAATGCTCATTAGAGGGGACTTCTCTCAATGAAAACAATCTCACAGCTAAGCTAAGTTTTTTTTGTATAAGAAGAGTAACAAACAAATAGGAAAGGACATCAAAAAAACACACCTGTTTTGAACCTAGCTAAGGAGAATAGTTTTTGAATTATAGGAACTTTTGCATTACAGGCTAATAATATTAATAGCTGATAAATAGCGTGCATTTCAAGAAAGATCCAAAAGAAAAAGAAAAAAACCCGAAACAACCTCTTCACATTTCCTAAAGAGACTTTTAAGTTAAAGACTATATGTAACTTGTTACAAAAAATACAGAGACTGTGCTGGCAAGACTGCACTACAGTATCAGCTTCAAAAAGGATGGGGGAAAACGGAAGAAGTCACATTAGGAAACCAGATCTCCAGATCTGCTCTTAGAAAGTACATCTACTTTTAGCCCAAAGTTAGCAAACATAACAAGAATAATAGCTAAAATCATAATTGGACGCATCACTGGGAAAGCCATCATGGAAATAACATGCTGTTTAAAAATCAAAAGGGCAACATGACGAAAAGATATTTGAGAAAAATCACAAGTATGATTTGAAATCCTGAGTCTTTCAGTAACAGGATAAAGGAGCTCGTGTATTTTAGAGAAAAATTTGAAGGTCATAATCATACAAGTAGCTTCAAAACAAGATAATTTCTAATACTAGGGTGGTTTCCAAGACAAAAAGCCATAACAAGACTCAAAAGTAAACAAACAAACAAACCACCCACCAAAACATCAATACTGGATAAAAATTCAAAAGGTGAAGATACTGTGTATTTTTAAAATGTTCAGGCTAAGTACTGGAAGTACTTATCAAGGGAGAGGACAGCTTCTGCCATCATGTTAAAATTTTATATCATGAGTAAAATATATTCAGAAAGGCTTCTGCCAGTTTCAAAAGTTACTTGGCTTGCTGCATGCAATTTTATGACCATTTAACATTATAGAAAGTTAAATCAGAGGACAGTAATGATCCACTCTAGTTTCAAAATCTGCAAATCAAAAGATTAAGAGAGGAAGTAAAAGTTCCAAGCCTACACACAGAGTGTGACAGAGGCTCTGTTATGCTACTGCTTGGCAGGGCTGAAGAACTAAGCTTCTAGAGGAACTCCTACTTGCAGACAAACACTACAGAAAAAAAGCCGACAAAACAGCTTTTGAACAGTGACTGCATAAGCATTTAACTTATTGCAATCATGAATAATGACCACTTACATCTTGTATTGAGATTTCACTGAGTTCAGAAATGTAGGTCTTCAGCAAAACTGAAAAAGACAGACCATAATAGAACTAATACATCCTGTAAAATATTTCTAACTAAATGATAAGCTACAGGAATAGCATAAGACAATTCTTGGTTTTGACATTCATGTGACCCTTATTTAACCTTGTAGTTTTTTCTTTTTTTATTGAGATAGCTGCACACATACAGATGTTTCCACCCTTTCACAATTCAAAGCATTTAAAGGTTCTGTAAATGAAAGCTTCAGTGGTGTTATAAAGCTTAAAGTTTTATAAACAAATTCAAGCTAATGCGTGAGAAAATTACTATTGTGAGAAAACATTCAATATTTACCAATGTCTTTTTCAATGTACTCACTCTAAAATGCACTATTTTTATGCAAAAAGAAAGTCAGACAGCAATATTCTTGAGCAACAAAACGAAAGGGAAATAGGCCCATTATTTTTAATACTTTTCTTCATTACAAAAGGACTAAACGCCTTTCTGCATACCAGTAATTACTAGAAGGTGCTGTATTAAATATTATCTTTTTATTCATTTGACACTTTGGATGCGTAGATAATTATTCTACAGAATGTGCTAGAAACGCTAAACCACTGTAGGCTATTCACAAAACATACTCTAGCTTGAATTGGCAGCAAATGCTGAAAAAACAACGTTTTCAACCAAAGCGATACTTGGGGTTTGTTCCTTCTAACTACAGCTGCTGCTTAGCTTTGTCTGAAAAAATCCTTTGCCAAAAGACTTCTAAAAAAATGGGTGTACAAATGCAGCTACAGGTCAGATTTTCTTAAATAATCCACTCACAGCTGAAGGTTGCAGGTATTTCAACTCTCAAATTGCCTTTTAATTTACCTCACAGCTAAGTGAAAGCTTTCAAGTTTTAATATGCTCTTAGATGAACATCAAGTGATCAGTTTACATCACAAAACACAACCAAGGCTTCACAGACACAGTCACCTAAAAAGCGATGCTACAACAACATAAGGAGAAAGGAACGAAGTAAAATCTAACTGCAGTTGGAAAGAGAATGTATCACATACACTACGACTGAATGTTGTCTAGTCCCTAGATTTTATGACATTTTGGTTTCTAGTGACTTCTGTTTATACCATTCAGTTTGAACTGAGGAACTCCACCTAGCATGCCACTCTAATCTCACTTGTAGTTTCGGGCTTCTTTTCTGTAATCATAGAATCATTAAAGTTGGAAGAGACCACAAGGATCATCAAGTCCAACTGTCAACCCACACCACCTAACTCACTAACCCATGTCCCTAAGCACCACATCTACACGTTTCTTGAACACCTCCAGGGATGGTGACTCTACCACTTCCCTGGGCAGCCTGTTCCAATGCCTCATCACTCTTTCAGTGAAGAAATTTTTTTCTAATATCTAGCCTAAACCACCCCTGATGCAATTTGAGGCCGTTGCCTCTTGTCCTATCACTTGTTACTTTAGAGAAGAGGCCAGCACCCACCTCACTACAACCTCCTTTAGGTAGTTGTAGAGAGTGATAAGGTCTCCCCTCAGCCTCCTCTTCTCTAGACTAAACAACTCCAGCTCCCTCAGCCGCTCCTCGTAAGACCTGTGCTCCAGACCCTTCACCAGCTTCGTTGCCCTTCTCTGGACCTGCTCCAGCACCTCAATGTCCTTCTTGTGGTGAGGGGCCCAAAACTGAACACAGGATTCAAGGGGTGGCCTCACCAGTGCCGAGTACAGGGGCACAATCCCTTCCCTAGTCCTGCTGGCCACGCTATTGCTGATGCAGGCCAGGATGCCGTTGGCCTTCTTGGCCACCTGGGCACACTGCTGGCTCATGTTCAGCCGGTTGTCAACCAGCACCCCCAGGTCCCTCTCTGCTGTGCAGCTTTCCAGCCACTCTCCCCCGAGCCTGTAGCATTGCAGGGCGTTGTTGTGACCAAAGTGCAGGACCTGGCACTTGGCTTTATTGAACCTCATACAATTGGCCTCAGCCCATCGATCCAGCCTGTCCAGATCCCTCTGCAAAGCCTCCCTACCCTCAAGGAGGTCAACGCACCCGCTCATAACGGTTCATGGCATAATGGTTCATGACAAATATTTTATCTCCATGAATTTTTCTAAGCTTTATCCAGATGCAAGCTTTTTGCATCTATGTTTTGCACCACGAATTTCCACAGCTTACTACATAACAAAGAAGTATTTCCTCTTGTCTGAGTCCACCTGTGTTCATCTCATTGTTGCCACCTACTTCTTCATTTATGAGGGCTGGCAAAACTCACTCTATGGTTGCCACCATGGCATACTTCACAGATTTCTAGCATAACTTCTCCCTCAGGGCATTCTCTTTCAGGCTAAAGAATATTACTCTAAGTAATTGCTCTTTTAGGAATGTTATTTCACCATCTGGTCCTGGAACTTTATTTTACTGCTGATTTCGTCAACTTGGTCACTTGGTCTTACTTGAGCCAATTTTTTGATAATTCCCCATAAAGCAGAGCTGCAATGTAAGAACCTCCTGAAGGTCCTGCAATATGATAATGGGTTAAAAAAAAATGAAACAGTTTTTCTGGTACAGCTTTCTTTGAAAAATTCTTTTGTATCTTATTCATCTGCAATCATTGCAGACTTTGGGCAGCATTTCTATGTTTTGATACATTTGGGAAAAAAATTTGCTGGTTTTCAGAATTTTCTGAGCTTTTTTGCATACTTTTTGACTTCTAATAACTTCCTTAAACTGCTGTATACGAACCTCTTTTCAGGTTTTTCAGATCTTCTTTGATAGCGGATACATATTTGTTTAAAAAAAATAATCATACAATAGGTTTACAGCAGTCTCCATACTTCATGCAAACACTTTTTTAACAGCTGTATGTTTGGCTTTCCATATGGCTATGTAAAACACAGGTGACTGCTGTCCATAGACTAACTTGCCAGCATCTATAGCAGTAACTAATTTGAAAGGCGATATTGTCAATCCAGAGTTACAATCAGAGAGAGGGGAGAAAAAAAAAAAAAAAGAAGAGATAGTCAGAAAATACAAACTTTTCAACTGGACCTCAATATAGTTTCAAGAAGCTGTTACCTTAACTATGTAGTGAAGACCGAGATATATCTTGAGCCACTGGCAGACACCTTTGTAAACATCCATTTCACTTTAGGAAGTCACATGGAGATGAACATACACAGAAATTTGACCAAATTTAAACCACGCCATATGCATGAAACTACTCATGTGTTTTCAGGTTGAGGACAAATTAAGAACAGGTGAGTTACACTTCCATCCCATTTTCAGGCTCCCTTAATCACAAAGATCAGCACCCAAACACAGATGAATAGCATACCAATTGACTCCTCTCCTGCAGGACTGTAGAAGTATAGTTACGGCAGGTAAGGAAGAACATTGCAATAAAACTGCTGAAGACCTCAGAGGTTAGATAGCAAAAGTTAGACACATTTATCTCTAAAGCTTCTTGAACGCTATGAGTTTTTTTTAAACTCTCTTTGAAACTGAGTTTCACGTGTCACAACTCTCCTTATGATTTATCAGCCATTATCCTCCTTGCTTTAAAGTTACCTGCCACGGGTAACTAATTTATCACTTAATTAAACTAACACAATTTATTCCCTGTAGGCATAGAAAAAGGAAACCTGGGAAACAGCTATATGCCTGCTCAGCAGGCCAGCTCTGCCTTCTATTAACTGTATAAATGTAAGATTTTTTTAAATTGTATGGAATATATGATATTATCTGTAGTTATTGAAGTTATTTGTTAAAAAAAAATTATATTCTTTTATCTTAAACCTAAGAGAATGTGCCTACTGGTAAAGTCTGTCACTCTGAGTTAAGTAATGCCGTGGCACAATCCTGTGTTGGGGGATGCTTATGCCACATTTTGGAGCTAAAGAACTGAAATGCAACACTGCCAGTTAAGAACACTACGGACCAATAAACTCAAACAGCATCCCAGTTCCTTTACCATGTCACGAATCAATGACATCAGGACTCATCACAGCAACCAGTTCACTCTTCTTTGAAGTAATAATCTATGTAGATTTTTTCCCATTGTTTTTTCTACAAGGAATATATATAGACCTGCAAATGTAAAAAACTGGCCAAACACTTCTGAACTTATCTCACTGTGTAATATCTTGTTAAGACCACGTTCAAACCACCAATTTTCACAGAACAGCTGTAGGTGACTGAAATAGCAAATGAGTAGGTAGCTCTCATTTTATATATCAGGAATGTAAACAGAGGTGGGTAAACTGGAGAGGCTTTTTTTTTTTTTTACGGGGATTGGTTAGGGGCTGGTTTTGTGGTGTGGGTTTTTTTTTGTTTAATTTGTTTTTTTGTTTTGGTTTTTTGTTTGTTTTTAGACTTGGTACAAGGACCAAAAATTCAAGAATCCTGGAGTACATATATACTAACAGGCTTATACCCGTCTGGGGTACACCAAACACAACATAACCAGACAGTCAAAAGAGGTGATCACCCTCTGTATTCAGCATTGGTGCAGCCTCACCCTGAGTGCGGTGTGCTGTTCTGGGCCTCATAATCTAATAAGGCTGTGAAGGTCCTAGAACACACGCAGAGGATGGCAGCAAAGCTGTTGAAAGGGCTGGAAAGAATGTCCTATGAGGAGTCGCTAAAGAATTTGGGCTTGTATAGTTGGGAGCAAAGGAGGCTGAAGGGCAACCTCATTGCTCTCTACAGCTTTCTGAGGAGGGGAAGTGGAGAGGGAGGTGCTGAGCTTTTCTCCCTGGGATCCAGTGATGGGACTCATGGGAATGGTTCAAAGTTGTGCCAGGAGACATTTAGACTGGACATTAGGAAGCACTTATTTACAGAGAGGGTAGTCAAAGACTGTTAACACGCTTCCTAGAAAGGTGGTCAATGCCCCAAGTCTGTCAGTGTTTAAGAGGCATTTGGACAATGCCAAACATAAACAACTCAAACTGGAGATATACAACTGATCCAAAACATTTGTGCATCTTTAACATTAAGAAGCCTAGAGTTTTATGACACCATAGAAGCATAACAGGAGAAAACAATCTGTCCTCTTTTCCATAGATTTTTGTCATGATGGGAACTATCTGCAAATTTATCCAACACTTCAGGCTTCTAAAAGAGTTAACTTCAACTACCACAAGAACCAACTCTTTTAAGACAGAACACCAGGTTCTGTTTTCACTCCCAATCTTTCAATCACAAAACCAAAAATCCTCTAATAAGCTTATTTGAAAAACGCTTTTCTAGATCAGAGGACAACCTTCCTCAGTCTTAAGGAAAATATATGTCTTAGCTTTAATAATGACTTCTTACAGGAACCTAATAGCCATCTAAGAAAGAAACCTAAAATACTACACATTTTGACTGAGCAGGTTACCCATAGTCAGGCATTTACCTTCTGAGGACATCTTTCTGCCTAAGAGAGAGACTATTCCTAACAGAACCAGAAGTCAGTCTGTGAAAACTTTTGTTTAAGATTTAGAGACAAAACTGTAAAAATACCATTAACATGTTCAAAAAGACAGCTAGAAAAGACCAATATGACAACTTTGCAAGCCCAACTTCAGAACTAAGCAACAGGCTGTAGGTTTTTGAGGTAACCAAATTATAAACTTTAAGATATTCTATACATTAAAAAAAGGAAAAATAAGACTGCTGTAGAAAAAAAATAAAAACCTGTTGGCCTCATGTTCTTCCTCTGGTTAGTTCTTTGTGTAAAGCAACTAAGGGGTGAAATTTACGCAGTACTAAGTTCCTGAATGGAACCTCATTTGGGCCAATGATGTAAAAGCAAGAGCAGGAGGATTCCATTTCCTCTTCTATAGCACAGTAGAGCCATAGGTAACCAAATAAAAGTAATTTATTTTTGTCACTGAAGAAAAAGACAGTTTTAAATATCACTCAGAAGATAGAATGGTTTAAACTACAGGAGGAGATAAGTTACCATCTACTGATGACAAGCCTTGCTGCTGTTAGGTAGAATTAGTCTCAAGAGGAGGCTACATGAAATTAAGGGAAACAGAACTCAAGAAAAAAGGCACTAGGTGTTTCAAAAGACTTATTTCCCGCATCAGATAAAAAACAAAACCAAAAACTCCTCTAGGAGAACGCGTAAAAAGCTTTCTTTTTTTACCCTGCACCAAGAGCTAAAGAAAGAATAGAACAATAGAGATAATCTCACAGCATTCAAAGCTACTGCTTTAGAAGACCACAGAAGTGACAAAGGCAAGATTTCCTTTATACCTTCTGCTGTTTTGATCTGGGAGAAAGATGAAGGCTTTCATATTTAGAGAAGGACTAACAGCTGAGACCTGAGCACTAGCCCAGTAATGATCAACTATTGAGAAATATTGCAGCACCAAACTGTCAGCTCAGCTTTCTTCAGTAAGACCAACATATATACACCCTGAAACTTTATTTATTCCCTAGAACAGCAGATTTCATTTGGCATTTAACCATGCTTTTACATGCATATAAAATATTTGTATGTATATAAAATATACTGATCGAACTGCATTGCCACATTTCATATAAGTAAGCCATGTGAATCTTAACTATTTAGGTTTTTTTTAAAAAGGTAATACATTTTTAGCTTGTTTTTTCTATTCACACTAGCTATACCACTTTGTGTAGAATATTTATTTCTAAGGTTGTTGAAACACTTAGAAATTTTTTTTATAATATAAATCAACTATAACCCACTGAGAATTGCAAGTTGGCAGCTGTCACATTCTAGCAGAGAGACAGAGAGTGTTCAACTTTTTCTCGGTCTGATTCTCTCCCAGGTGAGAGATCAGCATACCTTACTCCTGCTATGATAGCAAAAAGCAAGAACAAGTTCTAGATGAGAAAACAGAGAGAAGTGTGAACTTGGCTTTCTTCCCATTCTCTATCCCATATTTCCCCTTTCTCTTCAAGGTAATATTCAACTCTGTATCACTTTTTTTCAGTTCTTTTATTTCTGAAAGGTTTTAATCCTGCTGCATACTGAGGTTTCTGAACTACTGCATTTTAGCACCTCTAAATAATGGAAGAAGCCATTAAACAGAAGCATTATCCAGTCTGCTTTAGATGTAAAAAAATAGGCAAAGACTGAAAATTCACTGATTTCTTTTACAGAGGTTCATTGGAACAAGCAAAACTGAATAGCCACATTATTAAAAGATGATAAATGCAAGTTCACACATGGCAGACATCAGTCCTTCATCTCACTGAAAGCTCATATCTTAGAAATGTGGGGTTCTACATCAATGGACCTCTGTATCAGACTCAATGGCAGTTTTGTGATGCAGACAAATAGCTATTTGAAACTGGTTTGAGACACCCAATGTTTTTAACCTGAGGCAAACTTGTATTGTAGTGATAGAAATAAGGCTATTAATAAACTCACCAATATTTAAGTATTCTTGTTGGGCCTCCCATTGGTCAAATTTCACAAGTCTAGCACTGTACTGCCCAGGGCAAGACAACGACATAGGAACCATTTTCATTAGGAAAAGGTTAAAGCTCTTCCTATTTAGAGGAGGGAATCAAGACTCACTATTAGTTTATACTGAAGATTAATTGTTTGATAAACCCAGTATATAGTCAAGAGGGCAAGTTTTAAAAGAAGCCTCAAAACTGTATTTTTCATATCTCAGTCTCAATGTTTTTCTAGAACAGAAAAATTCACATTCTATACTGCTCTCTACAGTAGCATACTAGCAAAACATTACAAAATTAGAGGCTAATCTTTATACTCAGGATGTTTCTGACTTCTAACTCAAGATGCAATGAGAACACAAAAGTGGTCATTACTTGCTATAGCAAAAACAGACACACCTTCCAGCTTAGAGGAGAAGCAGAAAGTGAGATCTTTCCATCAATGCAGGCAAGTAACGGCTTCAGTTATCAGAAAGCTTTTACTGAGCACAGCCATATCACATACTTGTATATGCATTAAAAATAAAAGTGAAGATAAGTATACTGTATAGAAATTCACCTTTTCTTTGGAGTCTCAGTATAGATCATAACTCTAAAGTTTCTCTCTTGTTTCCCTCTCTTTATTTGCAGCACCAATCCTTACCAGTGCAGCTACTAGGGCACAATGGTAACAGAAGTTGGTAAGGAGATAGCAAAGTCAGAGGAAAAAAATGAACACAAACAGAAACAGATACCCAGGAGATTCTCTATTTTAGTCCAATGCTGTCCTAGAGACCAACGGTACCTACTTGGCTGCCTTTTTTTGCCCTTGCACTGTGACAGTGCTTACACCAGGAAGTAGAGTACATAACAAAACTAGCCTATTAAATGTTGCTCCAACTGCTTAGCAACACAGTCATTTCAAGGTCTCAAGACCCTCAGAAACTGCAATCCTTCCTCCAATCCCACAGGCTGGAACTGTGGCAGCACTAAAGATGTCAACCAGCTAGAAAGCTCAGCCACACTTTACTGGTAGCACCAAAAGCCCCCTTCACAGCTACTTCCTTCTAAACATCTTTCTAAAAAGTCTGTTCTACACTTGACACTGAAGCTGATGGCTCCCTGAAGGGCTACTTTTTACTCTCCTACTCTCAACAGTAACTAAAGTTGGTGTTATTATTCCCACTTTACAAATGGAGAGCAGGTCAGGAAACAAGGCACAAATCTAAAATAAACCACACGAACTCAATTACATTTCAGTCCTGTGCACTGTAATTTGGATGAAGCTTTAGATCTCTTGCTATTTGAAATTCCAACTAGAAACTGAAATTTTTAGTAATGTTGTTTCGGACACCAGGACAGTAATGCATTTCAGTTTGTTTCCTGTGGCTATTACCCTTGTGTATTTGTGAGTGCCAGCTAAGTTTAGTAACTAATTAGACTGGAGTCACAATTCCACCAGAAGTCTGGATCAGTAATCCACCATGCAGGAAACAAAGCATCTCTTGTCGAAATAACTGTAGCTTTGACAGATTTTTTTTTTTTTAAAGACTTTAAAGAAGAAGTCATCCAGTAGCTATACAAACCTCATTGTGTACTTCCATTTTAGAAGACAAAGTCAGTCATACTCAAATCAAGCAAATCCTCTGTCTGACATAAGTATTTTAAATCAGCTGAGCTTTGGCACTGGAGTAACAGCTATCAAAGACTATCCTAAACATGACCAGTAGTTTCGATACTAATTTTTTTCTTTATACTGAAATTGGACAGTTTCAGTACAAACACTACTTTCCATTGTTCTCAGCAAAGCGTACTAAGCGGGTGCAAAAATACTCCTTCAACAAAAGAACAACTAAGGTCATGACCAAAGAAGGAACAAGCAGTAACACAAAAGATTAGACACCCCTGTAAAAAGGTCAGTTTATTGGTACAGTACAAAGAATCTCATTATACTAAGAAAGCAGAAGGGCCCAGGGTTTCTTCAGAGAGATGTACCTAAACCAGTGCTATTCTGCTATTGAATAGTAGGAGGTTACAACTAAAGGTGTGGGGATAGACAGAAGTATCAATATCTTTGAAAAAGAGAAGAACTTGAAGTATTAGCACCAAGAAGGAAACAGCTAGCTTGGCAAGATTACAATATTATAAAACCCTTGTAACAAGTACATAAATATTAACCCACTATACGTCTTAGAAACTGCAAAAGCAAAAGCAAGGCGAGGCCAGCGTGGAATCCCTGGCAGAGTTTGATCTGGTACTAAAGTACTTAAAATTCAACCAAACTCTATGAGCAGTAAGAAGTAAAGCTTTGAAAGTTCCACAAACACTCAGAATCCCATAGCTGTCTGACAAAATGCCCACAAATCCCAGAGTAAAGCAATATACCTCTGCCTCAATGAAGTGGAAAGCCCTAGCTTTTCAGTACTGTGCATTGCCCTAGGATGGTCAATTAGAAACAGCTGAGGCAACAGGACACTGTTGTAGCACTGTTCTCCCTGCTTTGCAAGGTTCCCCAACTTGCTAGATAAAGAAATAGGAGCAGCAGACAGAAATCAGTGAACACAGCCCTTACCCTACTTCACAATAGACAAGGCTGAGCATGCTGACTTCCTTTCACACAAATGTGACCTTCATATTATCCTCATCGACCTTCACAAAAAAAGTAAAAGGGTCAATGCGCAGAGCCACTCCCGACTCAAACAGCTTTCACTGAATGTATAATTCTTGTTTGTATTGCGCTTGGTATTGGGATTCACTGGGGCTTGACAGGCTTGTAAGTACTGCCGAAAGAGAAGAGTTAAATAATAAACCTGTACCCAGATTAGTTCTATCCAAGAGGGATACAATGGCCTTTCAGTGTATCTATTTGCTATATGCCTAAGAGTTCAGCAGCTCCTAGAGGAGGAGAAAGGGTTGGTGGGAAATGCAAGTTTGCCAGGGGAGCAAATAATTAAAAAAAAATCTTCTACGTGTTTCAGTGTTAAGTCTTGGAGGCTTGTTAAGGGGCAAGGGATGGAGAACACAGTTATGTAAAATCTTAAGTCCAGCTTCAGAAGTACATCAAAAAGAAAGAAATAAAAAATAGTCACCTTTGGGTGATTTTGGGACTTGCTTTCCTCAACCACACCTGAATATAAAGATTACTACAGTTGCCAAGTTTACATTCGACGCTGGTCACCTCCTAACCACCCCCCACCCACATTGGCTTTCAGTCCCCAAACACTCTCAAAAAACCAGCCTGGAGGTGTCAGGGTGAGCAAGCACAGAATCAGTAGAGCTCTGCTGGCCTATATAACTACATGAACAGTAACAGGGAAAAATGTTGCATCTCTAATCTTCAAAGACTGTACTACTTCATACTCTATAATACTACTCTTTCTGCCTTCTTGTTTTCATGTTGTAGTACTACACATAAGGTTCACTTATCCTTTCTCCCCCCTTCCCCCAAGGAAATAGAGGGACCTATTAACATGACTAAGAAGGTTGTAACCACAAAAGGTGAAAAGTATTTGTATCGAACTATAAAGAAACAGAATAAATTTTTTTATACCTCGAATAGAACACGTTGCTAATTAAGGCATTTGAATTATCTAAGAATACATGCCAGAAAAAATAATGTATTAAAGAAAAGGATATTAAGCAAGCAAGCACTCCTGCAGCATGCAATGAGATGGTTGACTTGGGAGGCTAATGAATTAGTATAAACAATTTAAATCTAATTTAATTTAACAATGTAGAGCATTTGTGCATTGCAAAGCAACAGGTAGTAATTTGTTTCTTCATTAAATCAAAGATAAAATTGCTGATTACCCTTCTATGAATTATTTTATTGAAGAGGATAGCAAACAAATTTTATATTTAGTCATAAAAGTTCATGGCTAGTCCCCAAACAAGCAAATGTAACCAGTGAAGGATACCCATGAACATAACATAGACCAGCTGTGGTTTAGAGCAACACATTATTCAGACAAAACAGATTCTCACTTTTTAACAGTTAGTGAACAAATGTTTATACAGCAAATTACTATAGCATTTTAAGTCTACTTTTTACTACCACAAAACATATTTAAACAGCACAAATTTACTATTCACAAACTTTAAAAGTGTTAAAGCTATACATTGAGAATGCTAAGCTTTTGGTACTGCCAGAAATACTAAAATGATTAAACCTTCCTCTATTTTACAGATAAATTTATGAACTTGCCTCAAAAGTGTTACCGGTGATATCAAATTCTGGTGGAACAAAGGCACCCTCTGGATCATCTTTGAAAGCAAAAGGAAACATGTCAGATTAGAAATCAGTAGTCTTGTTTAAAAAACAAACCAATTTGCTGATACAAATTTAATAATTCTCATATCTGATATGAAAGAAACTATGCATATAGATAAAACACCCCCAAAGAAATAAATTTATCATGTCTAACCACTTCTTGCATTTACACATTTACGTTTGGACCAAGTTATCACCTAAGGTGGTGCAGCTCAGCTGCTGCTTGCAAGTTTGATTTGATTAATGGGACTTTTCCATTTACTATTTTCCACTGCAGACCTAGGGGATAAGGGTCCAAATAGCAAAACCAACCTGAACAGCTAATTACTTTTTCAAATACAGGCATCTTAGAACCTTGACCTTTCTGCTTAGTTTGTTTTAATTATAACAGAGCTAAGGAAACACATCCCCCACCTGTGTGCTGCTTAGCAGAGAACTGAGCTATGCAGCAGCCACTTCTGAGTGAAGAGGTGGAAGGAAGAGAGGCACATCTCAAGTGAGACCAATTAACTGCTGCATCCAAGAATGCCTAGTATGACATGTACTGAGGTCACATGAACCCAATAAAGAACACCAGGGGATTAAAAAAAGTGCCTGACTAAAAATCTACTTTTCACATACATATTCAACCCACCTAAGTCTATCCTTCTGTGAAGTCAATGGATAATTAAGATAGTTTAGAAGCACAGACTGTAACTTTCCCTTCTCAACAGGGAGAAGAAAAAAGTATGCTCACAGGTGTAACACAGTCATCATAACTTTAGCACTAAAAGTTTTGTGCCTTTTTTTTTAGAAGTGAAATGGAAAGCTCTTGGATTGCAAGGATACTACACTCAGTTACATGGTAGAAAGGACTACAGAGGACTTTTTTTACATATCAATATATTGCAACTACCTGGTACAGCTGACTATCCAGATGCCACTGTTCTACAGTTCCCCACTATGTTCTCAATTCTACCTTCCCACTAAAAAGAGGGGTACACAATTAATTCTGCATTCCCACCTCACCACATTTTTTTCCTGACACTTGGGTGGGTGGGAGGCAGTGCAGAAGTGGGAGGGAACTAATGGACAGATGTTTTGTGCCCCCCTCTGCCCAGCCCCGAGACTACTGCTCCTTCTTTTCATCTCCCCACTACCTTTTCCCTTTCTTATGATAGAAGACTTTAAAGGCTGTACAAACATATAATTTTATCACTGGTAAAGTTCACTGTATTCTTTCAATATAATGTTTACAATGGAAATTTCTCTGATTTGAAGAGACAAGAAGATATCAGAGCCCTTGGCAGAACATCCTATTGAATGTTTGTCACTTTCAAACCACAGAACCTGCAAGAAGCAGAACTCGCTACTAAAGCAGACAGGCTGTTCATTTTCTCTCACTGGCAAGCAAATCCAGAGGTTATAATTTTTAGACATTTTCTTCTGGAAAAAAATATCTATAGGCAGCAACTACAGGGAAGCAAAAAGGGCAACCTCCCCAAGTGCCTATCTAACAAACTATATTTTATCCAGATAGTAACAAGGTCTGAGAGAAAGAGGAAGAGTCAAAGACACAGTGGAGTGTGTGTTAAACAGAACATATACATAACTTTTTGCATTCCTAGGAAAAACACAACTTTCTTTAAAGAGAACTAATGAAAAGTCTTTTCCCCAGAGACCAGCATGACTTCAGGGAACAAAATCTTTGTACATTTGCTTTGCATGGGACTTTGTTATCCCACATTTTAAGCACTTAAAGACAGAAAACTCCTGGATCAACTGGTTGCCAGCTATTCAATTAGACTAAAACATTTAAGAAATTGATTTTTTTCTCTCCCAGCTACAAGCAAAGATCTTAGTTGAGCGGCATTATTCATCTACTAGATTTATGCTCTTCAACATGTCTTTCACACACCCTTATGAATACAAAGCCATCTTTTTTTATCTTTTTTTTTAATTTCAAGTTATGACAAGCTCTTTAAAATACAGGAAATTGATTCCACATTACCTTAACATGGGACTAAGAGTTGACTCACATATATTTGAGGAATTTAAGCACAAAACAAATACCACAACAATAATGAAGATATATTTTAATTTTTATTAATTACATTGTATGATGTTACATGTTTATTTGAAATACTATCTTTAATGGTAAAGGCAGCAAGTATTCATTCATTAATTCCCCAATTTTTTCTAAATACTGTGATCTAGATTTTGACTAAAAGAATAAACACTTATTCTCCCATAGATTTATAAATAAATTAACTTAAAGAAAACATAAAAACCCAAGTAGTGCATATATGGTCTACAGTGGCTCTTCTAGTTACAAGTTGACACAGTTTTAAAATTACTACGGAATAAGAGCTGGGTTTTTTGTTTTGTTTTGTAGTATCCCTAACAGGCTCAAGACAAAGTCTCTTGAGATGAGTCATGTGAAAACGAAAACAGCAACAATAACATGCTTTTTTGTCTGTGCTGAAATCAGAAGTCATTTTGTAAGTTAAGCATCCTCCCATTCATCTGCTACAATACCCGAAGATCTTACATGCTACTACACACTGGTTTTCTTAGCATATTAAAATTCATTTCTCAGTCAGTCACCACATTTGCCTAGTCTAAAAATCATGACTTTAAAAAAAAAAAATAATCCCTTATTCAAAGCAGAGCTTTCCTTACTAACAGCTAATATGCACTAGAATTGCCTCATTCTCTATGGCCACAACCATCAAGATACATTCAATGTCAGATTTCTCTAGAAATAGAACCTATACATGAAATGAGAAGAACTGGAAGAGACCAAGAATGTGCCTTACACAGGTAAAGACTTGTGCACACAGATACACAAATTCATAAACTAGTGTTTAAAATGGGGACAAATTAGTCTTAAAATAACTAGGAAGAATCTTGGAAGCAAATTCATAAAAGCCTTTGTTCATCAATCACAAAACTGAGCACGTAGTTTCATATGGACCTATACTCACCCATCCCTAAACAAGTTTTTGTTTTCTCTTTATTTTAATTGCAAGTCCTAATAATAGAATATAATGCTTTACTACAGTCCCTCAGTATGGCTGTTCCGTAGTTCTAAACCAAATGGCCTTGACACACAAATACTTACCACTGAGCTGTTCCATGAAGCATACATTGCCATTGGTGTTAAAAGCCAAAGTGTCAGGAGTGATGCAGAGCGTCTGGAAGATTGCAGAATGGGCAATGCTCTTCAGAGAATGGCAACACTCCAGGCAAATTGCCCAAATATGTTGCTCAGTAAGACAGCTCTCCCGCAGTGACAAAATATCAGCAAGGGACACATTCTCCTGACAAGATATGAATTCATAAATTACCCCAGATTTCATGACACTACTTTGTGTATCACAGATTACATTTGACACAATTGGCTACAAGTTATGTTTCCAGCAAGTTCTCAGACTTTCTAGGACACTGATTAACACCCAAGAAACACCAAGTGCAAGACTTCACTCTTAACACAGTCTCTTAAGAAGCACAGTTAAACTGAACAGAGGTATCACAGTAAGTTAACATCAAAGAAAGACTTACTATGGGAGCTACGTAAGTTACATAAACACTGCATCAAAGTTATGGAAAGAGACCATTCTGAGATAAAAGCAGAAAGGCCAAGGCAGAACATTTTGTTTAACACATCTCCCTTAAGGTTTCCCAGGTGCCTTTGGATAAACTACTTAAAAATTCTATTCACAGCAGTTTTCCCTACCATCTGTGACCTGGGGAAAAGTACCTTCTAGATTAGCCTGTCTTAAGAAGGATGCTGTTGTGAAGTTTAGTGATGTAGACCACTTAACAAACACTCAAAAGCCAAACAAGCCGTAGGAAAAATGTTCTTCCACTCTGACTTCAAAACAAACACTTTGGTTGTCCTAAGCCTTCATATTACACCCAGCGCTCTCACTGATCAAAACAGCTCATGGACTTCATTTATAAGTTACTGTCCTAAATTATAAATCAACTTCCTTTGACCCCATCATCACACTAAGGCTATGAAGAGTCCAGTTCCAAAAAAATGTGTCTCTAATGTGGCTTTTCTGGTCATGATGTTCAGAATTTTTATGTACATTTTTTAGAACACAAAACTATTACACTACCCTCAGCTACAGAAGTAAAGTTTTCATGAATTGAAAGGAATAAGAACAAACATACAACTAAACCATGAATTCCATCTGTAAGGTAAAATAAGCTAACAAAGATGGAAGTATCTACAGATGTTACTTTGCATCAAAGCTATACCACTATTAGTTACTCATATTTTCTCATGTATATGTAGTAATTAAGACTAAATATACTTCTGAATGATATTAAATACATCTTGAATTGAAGATGTAGCTGTACATTAATTAGACTATAGAAAAAAAGAAAGTATGTCATCAGAAAAACAAAATGTGAGGTATCTTAACAGCTCAGAAAACTGTAATGTTTTAAACTTTTAATCCCTTGGAAAATACAGTTTTAACTTTCTTTGCATACCTCAGTACTGGAGAACATCAGTGATACTTGGATTACCATTTACAGAAGGGTTAACAGCTTGTCAACATGTTTTTTCAGAGAATTAAGTATTGCACTCATCCTTCAAACAAGGACTAATCTTTAGTCTAAAAAGTTATTTTGCTTTTTAGTTCAAAGTATAATACTCAGTAAATACAAGAAAAAACAGGTAGGAAACAAAGCACACTATTTGGGAAACTTCTATTTCAATATTATAGATTTCATCAACCTTGAGATGGATTGATTTGCTAATGGCAGCATTACTGCAGTGCCCTCTAGCACTAATCATGGACCCTGGTCTCACTGAGTTAAGTCCTACACAATAATGAACAGCAAAAGACCTTACAGTTCATGTACATGAGACAAAGGTCTCACTTTCTCTGTGCTGTGTTCTGTAATGCTGCCATCAGATTTTGAGGGTGGATGAGGAAGTTTTGCACATCTTTATGGAGAACTTCTTCCAAGCATGAAGGGCAGCACAGAGGCTCCTGTATCTGAAGACATAAACATATGACAAGGAGCTGGACCACAAACCATTGGACCATCGGGCTTTGAAGCTGACCAAACTGACAGGTAGGATGAGGATAGGCTCAGAAAGTAAAGAGAAATTGCTTATTCTATGGCCAACCAAAAAAAGGTTATTAAAAAAAAAAGAAGTTCTATGATCAAAGCAATGAACCAGTAATTATGTTTATTTTTAACTCTCCTAGGATTGTCTGGCTAGGTGACATGACGGCATTTGCCAAAACTGCCAAAAAAAAAAAAAAAAGAATGTTCTGCTAATCAAGATACAAAATTATGAGAGTTTCATTTGTGCATATGTACAGAAAAGGCTCAATTTAGAGAGATTATGTGAAATAAATAGAAACTGCAACCTTTAAGACAGCCTCAATGTCAAATCCAGTCACAATCAGGACTTGATAGAATTTATTTTGAGTCAAGCTTTGAGGTTGAGCTCTAGAGCAGATATTGTCAGTAGCGATATCTACAGTTTAAACCTACAAAACCATCTTTGTCTCATGGTTATTTGGAAAGTAAATGAAAGATGATGGTGATCTCATGTCAGAGAAACCTCTCTTCCTTGCAGGGGAAGGGAAAGTTAGGTAATACAGGGGGCAAGGGGCCACTGAGAAAGAGGAAAAAAGAAAGAAAGGCCTATGGGTGTTCAGTGGCTTACATCAGTAATGGACGGCTAGGTGAAGAAAAAAAACAAAGCAAAACACCACCAGCACCACCATCACAACCAAACAGTAAGCCTTCCTCTTTCCAGTGCTCCAGGACACGAAGCTATTTACTTCACAAAAACCATGTATTTCTCAAATGACCACACTACCTTGATCTTTTAAAGTTGCTATTGCAGCAAAGCGAGGCCTTTGTAGAGAATGAAGCACTGCAAACACCAAGACAAGCATTTGATTAGTTTGCATTCCCAAAGCAATACAGAAATAAGGTTTTCACTGAGGAAAAAAATAAATATTTTTAAGACTATAACACGGGAATTTCTGGCATGCTGAAACTTCTGTTGAGTTGACTTCAGTATTTTGGAGCACTGAAAGCTGGTTCACTCAAATTACAGGAAAACTCGGGTGTGTTACCTAAAAGAGATGCTGATGCCTTTTCTCTCATCTCCTTGTCAGTAAGAGACACTTGTAAAAGCCATTACTGTTTAATAAATATGAAAATTGAACTAGTAAGACAGCCATGCTTTAATTATTCACTTTAGTTCTCAATTTTCCCATATATTTTCCTCTGAAACTATTAAACAGCTCAGTAGCATATGTCATTAAGCAGAAGAAGAGAGAACAGGAAGAGAAAACAAATTAATTGGCCACAGACAACTTCTTAAATTATTTGAAATTAAATATTAAGGAGTGTGAGATTAAAAAAGTCCTAACAAAGAAAGCCATTTGAAATACACTCTCACCCTCAGCATTTCCTACTCTTCAGCTCAGGCAGCTTTTTGCTTCACATACTGGCTTTTGTCAGCCATGGACACCAATCTCATTCCTGATACTATGTACACGGATGAGAAGCACAGGCTCCACTAAATGCCTAAGCAGCTAAGAGTTAGGTACATCAGCATCCACAGCTCTCTTAAGTCTTTTCTGCCAAGATAATTCACACAAAATTCAAACCAATCTATTGCAGAATAACGGAAAACATGGCAAACACCATTCATTAAATTCATCACATTTGAATTAAAACACTGGGTTGCCTGGGTAAGCTCACCAAGTGCTCTTCAAAGAAGACCTTTTTTATGAATTTCTCTAATCTCCAGGTGATAGGTCATGCTCATTCTTTCAACAAGAATATTGAAAATATTAATCTGCCTGAAAAAACTAAATAGAAGGGACTGGTGGGAATCCACAATCAAAGTGTATCCTGAGGAGGTGAGAAAAATGGGCTCAGCTCATCCTCACACACACACAAAAAAAAAAGACACTCAGCCTTCTCCTACCCTGAAGGGAGACTCAAAAATATTAGCTAATATGTAAAAAGGAGACCTCTACCACCTGCCTTCTGTATTTTGCATGGCCATTCTGAAAGGGCCTACTACAGTGAACGCTACGCTACAGACGACGGGAGGAAGAGCCAAACTGCTGAGCCATTAGATGGATTATGAGATCTGGAAGGGACTTTTCATTTTCAAACACACTTTTAAATCCAGATTGTTTCAACTTGGGTTCCTGACACAGAAAATAAGAAAACTTGCAAGATCTGGTTTGGGGAACAAGTAGCTTACTTAAGAAAAAAAAAAGAATAAAAAAAACCCCAAAACATTTAATCCAAAATATTTACTATGGGGTAAGGAACACACTTCACTGGGAAAGATACAAGGAAAGATGAGCAAGAGCAATAAAAAACAAGTGCAAAACTAACTATAAATCCAGACAAACGTGATGACAGAACTGGGTTTAGCTACAGGTTATTTGGCATAACAACAGAACAAACAGATGTAGCAGTTTTGGTTTTTTATTTCCCAGTGATCAACGGTGTTTTTACACAGGGCAGCAAGAAATGGCTGTACAAAAATCTGGCTGGTGGCTGCTGGGAACACTTTTGCCCAGGTAAGAAATTTCCCTTTATCAGGTACGACAAGGACACGCAGCTCCCAGCTGCAGCACTGACCCACGGCTGTCACAGGACTTACGAGACATCCCACACCCGAGGGCCAGGGCTTTGCTGGTGCGCGGAGAAGGTGCACGGGGACGGACTAAGCCAAACTTGGCAGCTATGCTCACCCGCAGGGAACGGAAAGCAAACGGTTATGTGGAGGCGGCCCGGCCGCTCGCGGCGGGGCGGTTGAGCCCCGGGCTCCGGC
>NW_010107039.1:1526-2637 GCF_000699245.1 Pterocles gutturalis | reverse complement strand
GTCCTCTGCATCATCAACCCCGGCAACCCCACCGGTACCCACCCCAGGGACCCCCGGGATGGGACCCCCAGTCTGGGTCCCCTGTGTTGGAACCCCTGGGATGGGACCCCCGGGCTGGGCTGGGACCCCCGGGGTGGGACCACAAGAATGGATTGGGACCCCCCAGACTGGGACCCTGGGCTGGGACCACTGGGGTGGGACCCCAAGAATGGGTTGGGACCCCTGATCTGGGACCCCCGAAGACTGGAGTGGGACCCCAAAGCTGGGCTGGGATCCCTGGGCTGGGACCCCTGGGCTGGGCTGGGACCCCAAGAATGGACTGGGACCCCTGGGTTGGGCTACTCAATGGATGGGAAGGGGACACGTGGGCTGGGACCCCAGGACCAAACCGGGACCACAGGCTGCGACCCCTGGGTTGGAAAGGGGACCTTGGGGCTGAGACCCCAAGTCTGGAGCTGTAATCCCACGGCTGGGAAGGGGACTCCCAAGATTGGAGCTGGGACCCCTGGGCTCAGCTGGGACCCCCAGGCTGCAACCCCAGGACTAGAGTGGGACCCCAAGATTGGAGTTGGGACCCCAGGACTGGGATCTCAAGACTAGAGTGGGACCCCAAGATTGGAGTTGGGATCCCAGGACTGGGATCTCAAGACTGGATTGGGACCCTGGGCTTGGGCTGGGACCTCACAGCTGGGAAGGGGACCCCTGGGCTGGGACCCCAAGAATGGAGTGGGACCCCTGGGTTGGGCTGAGACCCCCTGGGCTGGGACCCCAAGACTGGAGTGGGACCCCAAAGCTGGGCTGGGATCCCTGGGCTGGGACCCCTGGGTTGGGACCCCAAGATTGGAATTGGAGCCCCAGGACTTGGACCCCTGAGTTGGGACCCCAAGAATGGGTTGGGACCCTTGGGCTGGGACCCCAGAGCTGGGACCCCAAGACTGGACTGGGACCCCTGGACTGGGCTGGGACCCCAAAGCTGGTCTGGGACTCCAAGACTGGAGCTGGGACCCCTGGATTGGGACCCCAGGGCTGGGACTCAAAAACTGGACTGGGACCCCTGTGCTGGGCTGGGACCCCAGGGCTGGGAAGGGGACCCCCAGTGCTTTACTGGTGC
>NW_010107039.1:0-1486 GCF_000699245.1 Pterocles gutturalis | reverse complement strand
CCCCGCCAGCCCCACCACCATGATGCCCCCTGCCGCCATGCCCCCCCCCAGGCCAGGTCCAGAGCCGCCAGTGCATCGAGGATGTCATCAAGTTCGCCTACGAGGAGAAGCTCTTCCTCATGGCCGATGAGGTGGGTGGGACCCGGGGGTGTCCCCCGCCCCATCTCGGGGTCACTCCAACGTCCGGGTGACCCCCCTGGTGTCCCCCCCCAGGTGTACCAGGACAATGTCTATGCCGAGGGCTCGGTGTTCCACTCCTTCAAGAAGGTGCTGATGGAGATGGGGCCGCCCTACGCGGAGGCAGTGGAGCTGGCCTCCTTCCACTCCGTCTCCAAGGGCTTCATGGGCGAGTGAGTGCCACCACCGCGGTGACAACCCGGCCACTGGCACCCCGGGGGGTGGGCATGGGGCAGGAGCTGCTACAGACCTGGGGTGGGGTGATCACTTGGCTGTGGGGCCAAGGGTGGGGAGGGTGATGCCACCAGCCCATGGATGACATGGGGTGGGGATGGTGACACCATGGCCTTGTAGGTCCGAGGGTGTCCCCTGGGGTGGGGAGGGTGATGCCACCAGCCCGTGGATGACATGGGGTGGGGATGGTGACACCATGGCCTTGTAGGTCCGAGGATGTCCCCTGAGGTGGGGAGGGTGATGCCACCACCCCATGGGTCCCCTGGGATGGAGATGGTGACACCAAGGCCTCATAGGTCCAAGAGTGTAGGGATGGTGATGCCACCACCCCATAGGTCCCCTGGGTTGGAGATGGTGATGCCACCACCCTGTGGATGTCATGGGGTGGAGATGGTGACACCATGGCCTCATAGGTCCAAGGGTAGGGATGGTGATGCCACCACCCCATGGATGCCATGGGATGGGAATGGTGATGCCACCAGCCCATAGGTCCCCTGGGGTGGAGATGGTGATGCCATGGTCCCATGGGTCCTAGGGGTGGAGATAGTGTTGCCACCACCCTATGGGGACAACATGACACAGCTCTGGGGGTCTCTGAGGACATTGATGCCACATCCTGGTGGCTCCTTGTCCATGGGTTCCCATCACCCATCCATGGGGCCCATCTGTGGGTCCCTCTCTGAAGGTCCCTGTCCCTGGATCCCCACCCATCCCAGTTCCCCCTCCTGAGTGCCCACCCATGAGTCCGTTTGGGGGTCTCCACTCTTGATGTCCTGTGCTGTGGGTGACAGTGGGCGCCCCACGGGCCATGTCGGGCAGGTGCGGGCTGCGCGGGGGCTACGTGGAGGTGGTGAACATGGACCCCGAGGTGAAGCAGCAACTGGCCAAACTGGTGTCGGTGCGGCTGTGTCCTCCTGTCATCGGGCAGATCGTCCTGGATGCCGTGGTGGCCCCCCCCCAGCCCGGGGACCCCTCCTACCAGCTCTTCATCAAGGTGTGGGGCAGCGTGGGGTGGGATGGTCTGGGAAGGGGTGGGATGGGCATGCGATGGGATGGGATGGGGTGGGATGGGATG
>NW_010107038.1:0-215 GCF_000699245.1 Pterocles gutturalis | reverse complement strand
TGGGGACTGGCCAGGACCCGAGCGGGGGCACCCCCAGCCCAACGCCCACTGCTCAGTCTGCCTTTCCTTAAGGAAAAGGGGTTCTCGACCAAAATGGGGGTTTAGCACCCAAAAACTGCACTCACAGGAACGATTTGACCGAAAGCTTTTTTCCTGATAAAACTTTTCTCCGGGTACCGGTCCTGCCTCGTCTTTTCTCCATCCTGTTAGGTGCC
>NW_010107037.1:61801-79592 GCF_000699245.1 Pterocles gutturalis | reverse complement strand
TTCTGTGATTCTGTGATTCTGTGACTTCTAACTACAGATAAAGAGAAGTTGGTGACCTGCCCTGCAATGGTGTGATCAAAGCCAGACTCAGGGGCTTTGGGGAGGTTCTCCAGGTCTTCTTCAGATGTCAGATCTTCTCTGCAAACACAGTTAGGGAGGGGGAAGTGCTGGCTGGCCTGGGAGAAAGGCCAAAGAGAAGAAACCTCGTTGGGGGAAGAGAGGGAGAGAATTCAAGTGCACTGCTGCAGCAAAAAATCAGGTGTGGATTTGAACCATCTGTTAGCTCCAGAGATGCATTTTATCAAGCTATTATATACTATGATAAAACTGAGCAGGTGGAGGAATGAAAGACTGGAGAGCAGCTTGTATGATAGCCTGTCTGATATATTACCACCATGATATAACGGCGGCTTGATGTGAATGGCCCATTCCCTGTTCATTTGTGTGAGGAGCCAAGAACTTCTGTTCTGCATTGACACAAGCTGTAATAATCTCTGAAATGCTCAAAACAGCAGTTACCCCCACTGCTGGGTCATTTTCTTCCTGAGAAACTTCCTTTCCAAGTCATGACCTGGGCAGGTCAGAGAGCAATCCAGGTGTTAACAATTCTCCTGAAGGAATGCACCTTCCACTGATTTCAACAACGGCAGTGGATGCACTTCTACAAGCAATTGATGTTGAAGGAACATTTAGTTACTGCCTCATTTAATCCAAGTTCAGTTATCTTAGATACATAAGTGAAAGTGTTTGTCATTTCAATAACTTTGGGTGAATTTTCCCCCCTTTCTCCTGAACCTGTTTAACTTTCTCGTACTCGGAAGTAAGTGTGTTCAGTTGTCTCTGAACAGAACTTTCCTTCTCTAACAGGAAAAAAGTCCCTGTGTAGTTCAACTCCTTGCTCCTAGCACCAAGTCCTTTAACTGACTCTACAAAGTTCTGTGGTGTTTTTGCCCTCCCTATGGAATAAAGTGGACAACTAGGTCCCGAAAAGGAAAAGTAAAGAGTGTAATTGTATTTAGGAAGTCAGATTGCTCTTTGGCTGACCATCAAGTCATCTTTGGGGATCAACAATGTGATGCATTTTAATGGGGTGATAAATTGATGTATTAGTAGATACATGATCCTCATTCATGTCAAGAGCAGCTTGCTCAGCAGAAGTCCTATTTTCAAAAGCTGATGCCTCATGAAAATACACACCAAATGTCCACAAACATCTTTTCTGATATGACATAATGAATTAGCTTATGAACAATGTTTTTTCTATGCAATCTTTGTACACGTATGTGCATGTGGTTTTTGCAATGCAAGTATTGGTACAAACTTCTAAAAATCTACCTTGAATGAGAATAGCCTATCTTCTGGTTCCTTTTCATACATTCTCTATATTGTTTCTTAAGCTATAGACACAAGAATACTAGGTCAGCTTTTTCCTGAAAGTGTAATCACCCTTCTAATATTTAAGACAAGTTTGCCTGGGGTAAGTGTGTGCTGAGACAGTGCTCAATGCTGACAAGCTAGGGGCAAATGATCATTGACCATTTTATTTCTTTCAGCCCTCTTCCCTTGTTTGTTTAGCTGGAGAAAGGCATGAGCCAAACTGGCTGAGTTGTGCTTGTTGCTCAGAATCTGGCCTCGTGCAGTGGTGAGCATCACATGGCACAGCTGGCGTGATCTCAACGGTTTGCCTTTTCCATGCTGCTGCAGCAGCCACATGGTCACTCTGCTCCGGAAAGTCCCACAGAGGAACGCCGTGCTAGCAGAGGGGTGAAGAGGATAGAAATCAGCCTTTTAGATTTAAAAAGAAAACTCTACGTGCTAATGAGAAGTGCTTCCATTTGATTAAATATCCATTAACTGATAGGTTTGCAGGCTGCATTCTCATTTGCTCGTGGTGGATCCCATAGCCCAGTCCCCCAGTGGAATGATTTGGAGTACGGTATCAGAAAATTGCTTTGATGAGTCACAAGTTTGCCAGTTTAATAGAAAAATTGTGAGAAACTATTTGAGTTATGATTGTGCTGGGCTTTTAAGGATGCATCAGTGCAGTTTCTATTCTTCACATTTAATTCAGGCTTTGAGAACAGAGAATAGTATGAGAAATATGGGCATGATTTACTAGTTGCTTCAGAACAGTGATGAAAATGCAAGTGCTGTGTCGGTGATGTATTAGCAGAAGAGATTCAGTCATAAATAATAACACTGTTGAAGGTGACACAGATTCCAGTTGTAGCTCAAATATTTGATGATTTTATGAAAACTGTTTATGTTTAGATTTAAGAATGGATATAAAATTACACTCCTAAAATGTAATTAGCAATATCTCCTTATGGGATTACAATTTATCTCTTAAATGTGAATGTGTTGCTGAATGAATGCATCAGAGTGACAGCAGAGTTATCTCTGCAGCTTCCTGGAACTGTCCTAACAGTTTATCTTGGGATTAGTGGAGACGTGTAAAGTCAGTCATTGGCCACTCTAGTTTTTGCTGTTATTCTGGAAAGAGGGAGCAGCCAAAAATACACAGCCAAAACTGCTTGTTCATTTGAGTCTTGGTGACAAATTCAGCTTTTGTTACAGTCTTTGAAGGGTCTTCTGACACATAGATTTTTGTAGACATTTGCATCCACACAGAAATGTAGTTGAGTGGGGTTTATAGACTGTACTTTCAATCCTGAATTTGAGATCTGAAAGCTGAAGACACACATACCAACTCTACCATGCTTGCCCTTGGCTGTGGCAATTGGGAGGTTCTGTGAAGGTGTGCACCTAGGTCCAGTGTCCCCTTTAAGCACTAGATGTTCTGTGCAGGCTTCCTTGGAAGGCTAGACTTTGTACTTGCACAGTGAAGTCGTACACAGATAAATCAGACTCAGATAAGCTGTGTCAATTAAATAGTGATGTTTTCTTAACCTAGGGACAGATATCTGTTATGTGATCAACAGTTTAGAACTTTGATTTTTATTTTTTCAAGTAGTAAATCTACAAAAACATTTTTTCTGCGGGTCACCAAATAGGTAAGGTAGCAAGTTCTGATCTTTGTGGAGTCCCGTATCTTGGAAGAAGTTAAGAAAGTAAAAATTCTTCCTGGAATATGAAATCTTGTGACCTTTTTCTATTTTTTGATTATTTGCGTGTCTCAACACTGACAGGCCAGTACCTAATTTATTACCTTCCAGACTTCTGTCCATTTGAGAAGCCGAGAGCTCCTTTTGTTCCCTACTACTTTTCTGTACCAAAGGAGCTCAATTAAACCATAAAAGAATCAAACTTTAGTGATTAATATAAAGAAGTTTGCTATCCAGTGAAGTCTATTTTAAGATGTTATACAGCAGGTAGAAGGTTGTTAGGAATATAATATGATATAATCCTTGCTTGTAAGGAAGATGTAATAAGATAATTTTTCAGGAATCAAACCATTAATATGACAGCTAAAACGGACCAAAAAATTAAGCCTGTTTGTGAGGTTTACCAAAAACCTATGCTTCAGACCTGGAAAACATTTCCCTAAACTAGTCAGGCAAGTCTGTGAATTTGTGCTGTCCATCATCATGTTGTAAAAGTAGGGAAGTAAGTTTCTGACAAATCTACCTGGTAGATCATATACTTTCTTTGTAATTTCTTGTGTGTGTGTGCGTGCATGCATGAACAGGTGCAATTATACAGCAAATTCTGCATTTTCCGTGCACTTAAAACAACCCGATGACAGATACTGTTGTTAACAATTGATGACTTTTCTGTGCTAATCAATGAAACTACAAGAAGACTAGTACCAGAGTAATATGAAAAAGAAAAAGCTTTACACCTAGTTCTCAGACCTACACTGATGTTTTAATGCTGCTCAGCTTCCTGAAGTCTTTAATTATTCAGACAAAATTCACACATGAATATTAATGAGAACATGATATCATCACTGTTACAAATGTTCAGACCACAAAACTATTTTATGCTGAATTTTTAATGGCTAATCGTTCATCATCTCTTTGAGATGATTCAAAATGTGACTACATGGCAAATAAATTCTGCAGTGGTTAGTGTGGTGTCAAGTAAACCACATTCTTTACATTCTCCAAAGAAAGTAGAGCACTGGCCTAAATTGGCTGTAGTGTATATTTATAGTGGGTAGGGCTGCAAAGTTATTGTGACCTGTCATTCTTGAACAGTCAGAATTATCTATAAGCTCACCAAACAAAGAATTATAATCAAAGTTTTCTGTGTCTAGCAGAAGCTTGAGTGACCAAGGTTCTCGTCATAGATGGAGTTTGAGCTGGAGTAAAATTTTCTGAACCTTCTTTCAATATGTGCAAGCTTCTTAGAAGAAAAAAAACACAGACTGCTAACGCTCAGAACACGGGCAGCTTTTCTTGACTTAAGTTCCTGGTGAGCTAGTTGGCATAAAGCCAACTTTTTATAACTTACTGTAATAGCAAAGACACTGCACAGGTTTATTATAATCACAGTTCTCTGCAGGATTCAATGGAGCTTGATACATTTGTGAGCTTTCCTGGGGCAGAGCTTGCAGGGCAGAGCTTGCAGACCTTCAGGCTGAAGTACTGCAGGAAGGATAATGTGGATTACAGAATTACAAATGGGTCTATTTGGCATCTGTTTTTGATGAAGTTTGGTAATCTATATTTTTGCAGTATAAATTTCATACATGTGCTCTGCTGCTGTATTTGAGGCCATAATTTTATATTTCAGTTATATAATTAGTAATGTGTAATTTTGCCTCCAGACCTGAAGTGAGTTCTTTTGAAAGAGTGATTTCTAAGACTTTGGTATATGAGGTTAAAATTGCCAGAAATTTCAAATACAGCTGCTCTTAGACCTTTTAAGGCTTTGAACCTTGGGTTTTGGGTATTCGGTTTCAAAGATGAGTGCTCCTTGTATGTTTAGCTGCACAGTATATTTGGAGCACCTGTGGTAACACTTCTGTTGGAAAGATTCTAATAGATCTTCTGAAAATGCCAAAAGTAACAATTTAGAGAGAAAGAGTGAGGAGAACTTTGCTGTGCCTCAAATATGTTCCATTTCTCAACTTTGTGAACTTCAGTGGTAAAGTGTACATATATTGAAGACCAAGTATCACTATAAATATATTGCAGAAATTCACACTATAAATCTTATCCTGATGGGGGGGGGGGGGGTTTCTTCAAATCTGGTCGTTCCAGCCAGACTTGTATGTTGCTTCTATGGTTATGAGATCTGCACCCTTTACTTTTCTATGGATTAATCACCTTGGAGTTAAAATCCCTCATGAAGATTACATGCCAAAACTGGGAATAAAAATAATAACGAAAAACTCCAGCAACATACAAACAAACCTGAAGAGACTGCAGCAAACTATGAAAGCTGAGACAATTCAAAATAAATCTTTAAGCTTTCCCGGTACTCAGTCAGAATGAAGAAACTTGGTTTCCTTGCCAGCTCTTTCTGTGGCTTATTCACTGTCGTATCCAACGGTATCACTAATGTCAGTTGTTTGCCTTCCCACTTTGCCAGTCTCATTCGTTGCAAGGTGTACAGCAACTTGCCAGAGCAGTCTCTAGCAGTATAGCACATGGAGCCTGTGTGTTAGCCACCTTGCCGTATTAACATCTGCAGAATAAACATGTTACTGACTTTTTGTGTGTATTTTGGGAATATGATCTTCAAATTGGAGTTTTGCAATGCAAGCTGCATTTATTTAATGGCCTCAACTTTCTTACTCTGATTTGAATTGATGTGACGTTGTAATATTTTTATAGAAGTGCTTGAGGCGCTGAAACACAGTTGTGGTGCTGTGTTAGACACCTGATGCACTGAGATGTCCCTGTCAGGGCGGCAGATACAGCCCGGGACTGGCACTACACCCGTGCCTTTGGGAGCGATAGGGTGGATCCCTAAGGGATCTAAACTGGTCCTGGCTGTGTGTATTCAGACAAGGGTATTCCACCTTAAATGTTATTGAGTTAAGGGGCTTGATTAAATCAGACTCCAGTTAGGCACCAGAAGCGTCAAAAGCTTTAGGAAAAAAACATTTTGGTCTGAGCTTCATATAGTTGCTTCTGGGCAGTGCTGTTTTCCTAAAAATCCTTCAATGGGGTTGTGTGTGTTTGTGCTGTGTAAGGCCCCTACTGGGAGGTGCATATGTGCTGCCTGAGGCTCCAGTTCACAAATGAGTTCATAACTTGAGGATTTTAATTTGGCACATAGTCACAGACTTGAGATATTGCCTTTAAAAAGGGGTCTCTGTGGAGGAACTTGTTTTCATTTCCATTTACAGAACCAGAATTAATGAACTGAAAGTGTTGGTAGGCATTAATGAAAGGTGCTGCTGTTAGAGCAAAATTAAAAAAAAAGGCATAACTCCCGTGCAGAAGGGGGTCTCTGTGGAGGAACTTGTTTTCATTTCCATTTACAGAGCCAGAATTAATGAACTGAAAGTGTTGGTAGGCATTAATGAAAGGTGCTGCTGTTAGAGCAAAATAAAAAAAAAAAGGCATAATTCCCATGCAGAAGGATAATGCTTCAGTTTTAACTTCCTAGAGGAATTTACAAAGCTGCTATTAGTACTGTGTGGAATTCCTTCCTGTGGATGCTGTACATACAAATAAGAAAATGAGGTCCCTGCTTACATGAAAAGTAAGAAACATGTAAATAAAAAATCAGGGAAGGATGCAGCAATGAGCAGGTGACCTAACTGGAATTTAACAGCATCTTACAAGTCATACTCCTTTCCCTCTTAGTCTGCTGAACACTTCCATGAGAAGGGATTTATGAGCTTTCTTGAGGAAAGCTGTTCTATCAAGCAACTTAACCTGGTGCTGAGAGGTGTCTCACAAAGATTTGGATGGGAGGTTTGGGCCCAGATGACTCAGCGGGAGAAAATTTAGCAGCCTAGAATTTCAATGAGATAACTGCCTTCCACAGATTTGGCTCCTCGAGATTTATAGAGATAACAGATGGAAAAAGAAAGAATAAAAATCTAAGTTATTTACTGTGGTTTAGATGGAGGGCAAGAGCTGGCCCAAAAGCATATGAAAATCATATGAAAGAAAGGGGCCTTTGGGAGGAGGAGTAGCTGACTTGAGAAATATAGAGGTTACAGTGATCTTGGAAATGCTTTCTGTAACATGTAAGTTGAGGTTTTCAAGCAGAAAAACGTTTTTCCACAGGAAATATGAGTCTTTAAAAAAGTCTTAGAAAATGGTGTCTTAAATTAAAAACAACACATCTGTTTGTGTATGTGTTTTTGTAAGTGATGACTTTCTGGCAGTCATGTACAGTGCTGCATGCTGTAGTCAAACAGTCCTTTTGTTCCCCCCCCCCTCCAATATATCCGCTTTTCTAGAAGTGGAGTTTTTAGTTAACTGAACCATAAAAATGACTTTGGGAACCCTAAACAATCTCCAGAGCAAATATTTTTGGTTTGGTTTAGCAAGGAAGAGTAGTTCCGTTATACAGCAGTGAGTGAAACCCCCTTTGTTGTGATACAGGTTTTTTTAAGCTCGTATCTACTGTTTCTTTGTTTCACTCTAAAATGATCATGACAGGACACAGCCTTGAGATCGCTGAAATGACAAAACAGTGCAGTCCTTTTTAAAAGAGTTGACATTACTGAGGGAGTCCAATCCAATAAAGGATCAACCATTTATTTTCTCTGTTGGTTAAAGCAGGAAGGCATTGTGGTCTGTACGAGTCGTCTCTCTCTGCAGGTAACATGTAGTTGGGGACTGACTGGACATCAGTGTTTCACAGACACAGCAGATTAATGGCCCCAAAAATGACTTGTATCACCCACTGGGGATAGTTCTGGATTTATCTTGTTCTTTGTCACAGAACAATCATGATGTCACTGGACTTGATATTTGCTTCTTGTATGAAAGTTATGCACTTCCATCCTGTATTGGCATGTGCTGTGAAAGGTATTGATATTAAAGATATTGTTATGCAGTGGCACAATAAGGTAATGTTCTAATAATACCATTTTTATGTAATGGTATTAAGGCTTCAGCAGCATTAAAGGATTGCATTTCAGCAGTTCATTTGGCCCCATTATTATAACTCTGTAGGTGATTTATGCATTGAAATCTGAATGCAAATTTTTTGTCTGGTTGTTTTTTTGTTTCCCAAAGCTGGAAGTATTTTCCCTAGATGTGTTTATCTTGTCTAGTTTACTACAGCATTTCTGTCTGGAGTTAACTGCCAGCAAAGGCCAGCGTTAATTTGTCAACAGGTGTTGGGGTGTAAGCTTATTATAAAATGCCTACAATTCAGCATTGATCAGAATGTTACAGTTTTCATCTGTAAATACAAAGGATGAATAAACTGATGGCATTGCATCTTCCTTGTCATCTCCTGATTTCACATCGCATGCGGGTTGGATGTCTGGGGTGCCCATGCTTTCTTCATGTCGTTGAAGTAGAAAAGCTGGCAAGTGCACTTCTGAGTTCAATCTCACAAGCCATATACATAGCAGGAAAGAAGTAGCATGCTCCATGTAGACAGGTAATTGCCCAAGCAAACTGAAAAGAATAGGTGATAAGATATTTATAGGACTTTACTAATGATTTAGAAAATAAAAAAGTTTCAGGCTATACCTATCAAGACAGCACTCAAGCTGTTGTAAGTAAAGATATATTGCTGAGTCAAGATTGTTGCAGTGATTTAGCAGCTGAGGTGGCAACTAAACCCTTCAATGCTAGTTTCTACTTAAACAGTCTCATTTTGGAACGTGCTCATTCATGAGAAAAATATTCAAATATCTCCTGTTCCAGATGAGTACGATTTCATCTGGGTGTTACATACTAAAGATATGTTGCCTTTGAGTCAACATCTGTGCAAACTTCTGTGAGTTCAAGGCATTGGGGTCCTTCATTGTCTGTGCAGGCCATCTTTTTTGACTGTTAATGAGATGCTTGAGTTTGAAATCAAACATAGTTACCAAAGATGGTGAAGTGCAAACAACTGCATGAAGTGCCTTTGCATTTTGAACATGAGCACCCAAGTCTTGCATCCAGTTCACTTTGGTGTTTGGTTGCATTTACTTTCAAATAGAAACCGTATATACAGCAGAGAATTATCTTTTTTTTATTTTTTTAAAATAAAATTAATTACCATCCAGTTCCTAAGAGGTCTAAGTATCAGGACAGTAACAGGAATTTGTAGCTGGCATTAGTTTCCATTATTTTTGTGTGGTGTCTGCATGTACACAAGTCACTCAGCTTTTGGGTATCGTGTGGCTTGTTAAAAAGCCTAGCTGTGAAATTCAGTAGTTTCACGGTGCAGGTTTGCTTTCATTGCTGACTTCTGAAAAATGTAAATATATGTGAACTCTTAGTTCTTCTGTGTTCCCGGAAGCTGAAGATTTGAAATGGACATTCATCCCGTTGCAGTGTATCTCAGGATGCTCTGTGTAATGCACGTTCTCAGCAGGGCTGTGCAGATGGTTTGGTGTCTAGTAGTGCTGCAGACAAACCGCTACACCCTCGTCTGTGCTACACTGATAATCTTTGAAGCAATCCATTGATAAGATCAGACGGCAGTTTGCTACAATATTTGTGATTGCCCAGGCCCTGTAGATTAGGTTATCATGTGATTTATGTCTCAGGAATTGTATTATGTATGAATTCAAAAGATATGTAGCCAATTTATATGTAGCTTCTATTCTTGTGTTACTGGGCAGATTTCCCACCTCCAAGCCTTGCATGACTGTGCAATTGGAAATTATCTTGTCTTTTTTTTCCAGAAAACGTGTATCACGAGAATGAGGTGGATATCTGTGACTCCCCTGATAGCACGAAGCTTGTTGCTGTGTGGCTGTCATAACCTCTCAAAATAACAATTCTTTGGCTACGGTATTACTTTCATTTACTTACCTTCCATAGTTATTGTTTTGCTGTAAATGCATACTTATATTGTTACAGGTGTACTTGATCTTGTACTCAAGGGATCCCATGAGCCCCATCAGCTCTCCTTACATACAATTTGAAACAAATTATTTTCCCCATGTTTGCCATGTCATCTCCGGTGTGTTGTTTCTAACATGAAGGTCACAGTGCAATTTGTCCTGATGTCAAGGACGAGTGTCTAGTTATACTACCTTCCAGAAGCAGTGGTTCAGGTCAGAAATGTAAGTCGTTATTTTTTTCTGAAAATTATTTCCCCTGAGGTTGGTAACTTTAGCTTAGTTAGTACTTATTGCCTAGTTGTCATGTTCTGTTTAGGGCCAGTGATTTCACAAATAGTTTCTAAAGGTGAGATGAGGTAAGTGTCTAGCAGTCTGCTAAGGGGTTGGGAGTCAAACCCGCTGCTTTATGTTTCCATGAATACTGAAGGTTGAGTGAAATTTTACCTACATTTTTTGAATTTGTATCATTTTAATACATGGAATTCCCCAGGAAGCTTAATTCATGATGCTTGTTAAGTATTATGCTGAGTAAAGGGAGGCATATTGACGGAGATGAGCTCAGAGAAATTGGAATTTGTCTGTGGAAAGCTTGATGAGGCTTCGGATAGAAAGAATTGGCAATACTGAAAAAGAGTAAGAGAAAGCCAATAAGAAGACATCAGACCACACTAAAGTTAAGAAGGAGGATGTGACTGCTCCCAAGTGCTGGACAGATATTGACTCAGAAAGCTAAAAGCAGCCAAAACAAAGGTTATTTTCTAACCCCTCCTGGATTAATGGATAAAATGCCACTGTGTCTTGCTTACCAGAAGTTTCAAGTCTATGCCTGTAATCCAAAGGCTGAAGGCCACTCACCTGCCAATAATAGTTCCTAAACTTATGACAAATTGTGTACTTGAATAACAGAAAACTCCTTTCAAACAAATTAGTCATTTTGGAACATACAAATGATAATGCAAACAGTTTGAATGTTGAGTTCTCTGCTTTTGTATAATTACAACATTCTAATTACTGGAGGGTCATATCTTTACTCTATAAAATTGTGGGTTTCTCTTGAGAGGTCACGTGAACTAATGCTTCTATAAAACATGGTATTTATGGTATGATAAAATACTTTATAGCTGTTTTAGAAAAGAAGAAAATTGTAGGGAGACTTTTTATTGTTAATAAATACTTATGTGTGTTTGATGTACTATTGTCACATGCTGTATATTGCAAGAATTCCCATAGATAGGGAAAGGGTAATTTAGAAAAAATAATATGTGTCTAGTATATATAAATACTTGTTTTCAAAATCATTATAATCTTTGGGTGTTAATTTGAAGAATATCTGAAATACATTAGAATGTTTCTGTGTCTTGATACCAAAGCTTGCTTGACTCCAGTAAGAACAAAAATCCTATAGTCACTTAAAAGTAACGGGTTTCTGGTAAATAAAAACATTAGAAGAATGTTTTTCTCACCCAAAATGGGTTTTTGTTTGCTTGCTAGTATTTTAATGAAAATACCTTTTTTTTTTGTTATTATTTTTTGAAGTTCTACTAGGTTTCCTTTTACAAAGGTTAGTCTGGCTGCAGCTTAAAGTATATAAATTTTCTGTCATCCTGCCTGTAAGATCATGAGATTGTTACAAACATTTGATGAGTATACAGAAAAATGGGTGTTCTTGGATATTTTCAGTCTTTGCATTTTGTCTGTTTATATATAGCAGGAACTGTTTAGGGTTATGGTGTTGTCAAACAGCGTTGTTTCCATACCTGCTGTTTGTCTCCAGAGAAGGTGCGGTCATTGAAATGAGATTGATTTCGGAGAGAGTCAGCAACCCTCTGCCGCAGCTCCCCCATGCCCTCTCACACTGAGTGAAGGAGGTTAAATGACTTTCTCCCATCTTTTAAAGCATGTTAAAAATTATGCAGTCTTTCCTATTTAAATCCAGCTATTTCACAGTGGAAGTAAGAAATTTGATTTTTATTTGAAGCTTTTATAAAAGTGTTGAATTGATTGGTTGCAAGCGTGGTTGATTTTCGATTTAGCATAAGGCAGGCTATGGAAGTTGGACTGCCCTCCCATCCTTTTCTGGACAAGGACACAGGAGGTGATGTGTTCTGCGCTGCTCTGAATAACTAAGATGTGACTTTATATCAGCAGTAGGCCTGGTGGAAAACTTAAATGTATGTTTTCAAGAAAATTCCAACATTAAAAATTATTCTGAATTAGAATGTAATATAAATACAAAAAAAAGTTGTTAAAGGTCAACCTTAGCAGTTTGTTTAATGAGCTACCCAGTATTTTTCTAACATAATTTAGATTTTAAATCTTGTTTGAATATTAAATCTATGCTTTCTTACACACATATGAGAGACATTTACACATGAGAGACGTTGAAGATTGCTATGTTTTAGAGCAAGAACTTGACGTTTCATAAAAAGAGAGAAATGCTTTTTATATTCTGTTTAGAAATCCACACAACTGGGATAAAATTGAAGATATTTGAAAGTTATGGTTTGCACATGCTCAGGAGATACGGCTTAGTTTTTAGGTGAGATGCTCCATTTTCTCTAATTAAACTTGACTTGCAGTTCTGAGTTTGACTTGTTTTCCATATGTTCAGAATTGTAGCATTGAAATGGGATTTTCTCTGGAATAACTTCCCTAAGTATTCAGACAGTACGGAACATGAAGGCGCTTGACTTCAAAATACAGCAGCGAGGAATTCATGATGGGCTGAAGGTGGAAGGCAAGGAGAATATATCAGGATGCAGCTGAGTTGAAAGGACAATAAAAAGAGCCATGACTGGAGAATCAGTTTTCTGTGTTATATTTTCTCAGCATTCTGTAGCTTCTGAAATACTGTCAGTAATCTTAATCCAGCTGTTTCCAGTCTCACTGTCACTACTGTGTGAAGAAAAGTGTTATGCAGATCCGTTCAGTAATGATCCCTCTCAGGTGCCTGAACATCCCAGAAGTCCTGGTTGCCCCGTCTCCTCAATGAAGAGCCCCAGTTGTTCCTTCAAGTAATGACTAGGTTGCGTGTTTACGCTCAGTTTTCTGGAAGAGGCAGGAATGGCCCTGATACATTGCCATTAATAAAATGTCCACCTAGAAAGAAAAAATAGGAAAAGGAGAGAGTTATTTGTATTTTGTGTAGTTACCAGTGGCATGAGTAAATCTTCTGCAGGTTTCAGTCATGCACATTCTGTATCAGGGCAGAAAGATGAGGGAGGGTATTTTAGTGAATCTACCTAGCTCAATTCGAGTGTTTGTAGTAGATATTTATTTGTTGCTACATTGGCATGGTTGAGTCCAGCTAAAACTGTATTCTCATTTTGTTAGAGAGAAAAAATTGGTTTCATTCTCATCTCTGGCTTTTTTCTTTCATGAAAAAAAAAATCAATTTTCTACAATTCATTTCAGTACTTGGATTTTTCTGTTTAGTGTTGCTCCTTGGGGAATTAATGACACCAAAAATGTGATGATCTTCCTCCTTTTTGTAATGTGTCAATTTTCAAGAGTTTTTCAGTTGTCCTCATTGCCAGGAAGAAAATGGAAATGGTAAAGCCATAGTATTAGCTGAAAGATTTGGGAATTTTAGATTAATATTTCAGTTTTCCAGAGTTTTCTGTCTGCTTACATTTAAGGAAATTTTTGCATCGATATTTCAAAGATACAGTGCATATACCTTTTATTTTAGTATTAAAAAAAAAGCTTTAATGTACTAAACTTTTATTCTATCTATCTAGATGATCTATAACTTTCCCCCATCTTTGCTAACTGGCTACTTCCCGAGAAAGTAAAGCTTCCTCTGGTTCAAATTTTCATGTGAGATTTCTTTACCAAAAACTGTTTCATTTAGTTTATGGCTGTCAATATCAGAAGTCTGGAAATACCTGAACACCATTATCTCTGCTTAAAAACACATCTTCTAAAAGTAGATGTTTTATTTGGTTAATTGCTTTAAAGACATAAAATGAATGAATTAAATACTTAATAAATATTATTTCTCACAAAATTCTAAAAAAGCTACTGGGTATTAAAGTAGAAGCAGTTAATAAATACTTAGTTGTAAGACTTCAAAATTAGTTTCTGGATTCAAAAAAGTTAATAAAATATGTGAAAATCATATTTTATTATAATGCTACTACTACATTGTAGAAATACAATATGCATTATATCTAATTATTAGACCTTATTAAATCTTTTCATTGTTTGACCTGTAAAATTGGATTTTTAGCAACTAGCACGGCAGTCTCTAGATATCTGAAATCTGTAGCAGTCCAACACCTATTGTATAGCTAGCTGACTTTTCACTCATTACTGTGTTCTCAGAATTTAGCTGTGCAAATAGATTTTCTAGCTGGGCTTCCATCAGTTGAACCATCAGCGTGCTGCTTTGTTTCATGGATTTTGAACTGGCCAGAAAAGAGGAGATGTGTGGCTTAATGCAGAATTCTCTGATGCAGTAAGAATGCTTCTACAGGATTTATGAGCCTTACCGAAAGCCCATTGTTGAGGTTTAACACCATTCAGCACCTCTTGGTTGAGATTCATTCAGAGTTATATAAATCCCTTCTCTAGATTCCCCCATGGAGAATTATTCTCTGGACACTCCTTTTGAGTTATTGCAACAGTAACAGTGAAGTGAGAATCTAACTAAGAGGTTAAGTACCAAGATAAAAGAAAAGTCTTGGGGTTATAAAAAAAACCCAATAAAACTGAGTTTCACTTAGCTTTAATATAAAAAAACAAAAAAACAGTAAAAATTTATCAAGAATGAGTCTTTTTTTTTTTTCCAAGGCTCTTTAGGTTTTGGAAGTTTGGAGCAGAGTCTTAGGACAGAAAAAAGAGTGGAATTAGTTGTGTTTGGTATATTTTGTTTACTTCACATTGCAACGTTTATGTTAGCATCTTATCTAAAGAACACAAGATTTTTCAGAGGGGTAAAACATTTATTTACTAAAAAAAGAATATTAATAGAAAAGTGTAGATAAATAAGCAAGTCAGAATGTCAAGGCAGTTATTGAGTAGGAAACCTTTGGATAACTGAAAGAAGAAAAGCATTTAAGTCAATTGAGCTTTTTCATTTTCTTGTACATTTCTTGTCCAAGTTTTCTTTGTCTGGAAAAAACATGAATCCTTGAGAGGATCACCTTCTGTTGTGCTGCTGATATAGCTGCTAGTCAAAGAAAATTGAATGTCACAAAGATAAAAATGGATAGTAACTCCACTTCCTGAGGAAGGGTAATGGCATAAGTAAGAACTTTTTTCTTTTAAAGTCACATTTTTCATCACATTTCATCTCCATCATTTCTCCTTTGACTTCCTCTCCCCTGATAATCATCTGCAGGCTTACGAAACTGTTTATTTCTACAAAGCAGTCATCAGTTATGTAAACTCATGAGCTGATACTTTTATATCTATAAACTTTGGTGTAAGGCAGAGTGTGTGGCACAGCTGGAGTAGGATAAACAGTGTGGGATAAAAATTGTGGTTCTCTTGAAAGTACATGCCCACCTTCCTACTACAGTTGTCTGGGGGAGCAGGGAGGTTCAGAAGGTCTTGGTCAGCACAGTATATCCGTAGTAGTAAACTAGAAAAAGACAGTGAAAAGCTTTGAGTGTTTGTCATGTCATCATCCAGTCTGCTAAAAGGTGGTTGTGGGCATGGTTTTGAATATGACCAGTGCCGAATGGTGTACTTCCACGTATTCCTGAGAGTTACATGGGCCCACGACAGCTTCGTTTCAGATGGGGCTATGCTGGTTTTGCCAGGAGTTGAGTTCAGCCATGTGGATATAAGCTGAGAGACAACCCTGGCCCTTGGGACCAGGGAGAACACCTTGTCACTATTTGCATAGCTGTAGCCCACGGTGTATGAGAGAACAGCTACCAAAGTGACAGTCAGTAATTTAGTTGAGGACAAGATTTTCATTAAACTTTGAAGAGACTGCTGTGTTTCAAAAAGTCCTTTCCAGTGTCAGTGCTGCCAATGAATTTGAGATATATTTTGTCCTTTTCATCAGATGTAGTAAATCCCATGTATCATTTTCCTCTGCTTTTCTCCTCAAAGATTTAGGAGCGAATGGAAGCTGACTACCATACTATCACTGTATTTCTACAGGGAATTTGTGCAGTTCAATTAATAGGACAGCACTGTAGTTTAGGTCAGCAAAGAACAGGCAGCTAGACCTCCTTTGCTGTGTAGATAGGTGATCGTTGCTGCATAGCTGTAAGAAGGCTTGAAATTCATTGCTTTTCCTTTTTCTCCAGCTACCCTTCTCTTTTGCTTTTTGAAGCAATGCTGCTGTGTTTGAATGAAGAAAATGTGGAAGGGTTAGGAAGGGAGTGTCTGTTATTCTGTGGGTTGGATTTTTTGGGGGGAAATAGGGTTATTCTGAGCAATGCCTGGCTTCTTTCTGTGGAAAGGAAAGGATATGCTTGCTGTTCATAATTGGGACAGTATTTTTCAAGATTTGTCGTGGGAACGTAAAAGCTGGTGCAGAAAGAAGTGTGGTTTAGTGAATAAGACATGTCTAGGACTTATGTAATCAGAGTCTGCCTGTTTGGTATGAATTTCCTGTGGATGCTTAGGATGTCTCTGGTCCCAGCCTTAAATGAAGATGCTAGGACTTGATCTCTTCATTATCTGTTGTTAATGATTAGACACTGGTAGTTCAAAAGTATAGTATGTAGTATTTTTTTTATGTTGAAATAAAACTGTCTCTTTTGAAATTTTAAACGTGTCAAAACCATAGGCATCGAAAAGCTGAATGTTATGTTATATAGACTTAATATGGCTGGCCTTGATGGTATCTGTTAGGTTTGTTATGGAGCCCAGATCCATTGCCAGTACTTTGTGCTTGTAGTTATTAATGACCGTGGCATTATGTTAGCAGACATTCTAGTGTTAAATTATTAACCTCCTGTAAGTACTAATACACTAAAGGATTCTTTGATGGAGTTGTAGCAATCACTGTATCTTTTAAATAATTGACTAATGGAACCAAATAGTTGCCCTCTTGTTAAAGGAAAAACAGAGGGTCAGTTCGTTCTGCACTTCAATCAAACACACCCAGAGGGTTTAATTACCTAATGCATAGTATGAATGTCAGTCCTGCGGTACAGTATTTCATTCCTCACCAGTCTCTGTGTTACAGTAGTTAGCCCAGAAAACACGTACAGAGACCATGAATTTCAACTCTCATGTTTACAATAGAACAAACCAGTTTTCTGGACACCAGCTGACGTTTTCTCAGGTGTAAAATTGAACCATGTTGTAAGGCAGATCAGCCAGGGCAGCGTGGTGTAGTTAGAGTGGCCAAGAATTCAAGGGTATTCCTCAGAGAAAAAATTTCTATATTGTCATCTGTGTTCTTTGGTTTTGAAAGATGCACTACACATTTCTAAGAAGCTGTTCTGGTAGATGGTACTGCCATTTGAGAACTGAAGTAATTTGAATTTCCTACAATATTTTTGTTCTCTTTCTTTTCCTTTAATCTAAAAACAGCTATTCTGGCCCTATATATGTGTGGAAAATAGAATAAGATTTCAAAAGACTACAAATTCACAATGTGTCTAGGACTAATGGAGCAACAATTGAAATTTAAATGAGAAAGAACACAGAAATCGGCATATGTATTCTCAAATCAGAAATGAAACAAAAAGGAATAGGAACACTTATCAAATAAACAGCTTCTGAAGTGTTTCGGGCAATATGTTTTCAATAATTTTTTTTTGAAATTTTATCATTCCCTGGACAGTTTTTCCTGCCTTTTTGGTTCCCTTTGGTTCTGAACATAAAAATAACGCAAAAGGTTTTTGTCAGTTCTACAGTAGTAAACTTTAAATACTTGCAGAACTTCGTGGTGCTTCTGGTCAGCAGATAACTAATGCATGGGTATCACTG
>NW_010107037.1:0-61770 GCF_000699245.1 Pterocles gutturalis | reverse complement strand
TCAGCAGGACAGTCTGTTAGAAGTGCATGTTCTGTTACAGTAATTTCAGCTTTTTAGAAACCACTATGAGAGTGAAATTATAAGGCAGGTGGAAAACTCAAAGGATATAATCTGAAGTCTTCTGATACTTAAGACACATCCTCGGTTGCCTTCAGCAGACCCTCATTTTTGCTTATATTCTAAGAAAAGTTTATTACCAAGCAGGTAATCTTTAGCTGCAATTAAGGGGAAAAAAGATAGTTAAGTATATTATTCCAAGGAAGAAAAGTTCTTAGTGAGTCTCAATTGTACCAGTGTCCCTACTGTTCGATATCTGTTGCGGTAACAAACAGCAGTAAATATAATTATGCTATTCCTTATGGTGGTGATTTTCTAAAACATGCACATCTGCTACTATGGAGTGATCTGCCAGCTCTGGGGAAATATCACTTAGCAAAACATGCAATGCACACAAGGCAATTTCCAGAAAAGTTGTTTGCTAAACTAAATCCAACACATTGGATATAAGAAAGCCGTAGATGAGAGAATCCTAGGAGCAGTAAGCACTGATGTACCTTGAGAAATGGCTGATACTGTTTTATGTTATAATTTAGACCTTGCCAGTCGTGAGAAGTGCTAAAAATGACCGAGAGATCTTGAGCAGTGTGGAACCAGGTGAACAGCTATACGAGTGTCTTGAGCACAAGCAAAACCACATATTACTAGTTTGTCATGGTTTATCTCTATGCTCTATGGCTTCTTAACTGATCTTTCTTAAGATCTAAAATACCACTTAATAACCTTAGATTCAGCACATGATTGAAGTTAGGCAGAGGCTGTGGAACTTCAGTTTTGCAAGGCCAGTATGCTTGTACCGCAAGGCAGTGCGTACACTGTGCTGTGGCATAGGTGTGACTTTGTCAGCACGGTTCTCCCAACACCGTTAGGTTCTTTAACCCTCCTGGGAATCTGTTGGCTTTTTTTAAATGGATACCATCCAGAAAATACTGCCTGACCCTGCAGTTTATTACACTAGCAGCATTGTAAGAAGTGTTTCAATGAGCATTGCAGATGAGTAAAACTCTGGCTGTACCCAGGTTTTGTGATAAAGCTGTGTGTGAGGTTTGACCCAGATAAGCTGATTAACCTGACACTGCCCGCGTGTACTGTGGAGTCAGGGATATCTCCACAAGCCCCGGATTCTGAGTGACAGGTTATTGAATATATCCTAATGTGACATGTTGTCTTTTGATTAACTTCTCATAGCTTTCTGGTGCAAAACAATGTCCCATTAAGCATTGCTAAGAGTCTGTAAGCTATTTCCAGTAGCTGGTATGTCTGCCCTGCAGAGACTGAAGAGGCCTAGGGAAGGCATGCTTGGGTTAGGATTTACGTGTACATTATCTCCTGGGTGCGGCTGATTTTCCGTCAGGTGTTTGTGTGAGGTTCCTGTATGTGTTTGAGCCAACAGTGAGCTAGGTCTTTCCTAACAGAGCTAATTCTGACTGAATGCAACTAAGGATCATTCCTAGAACTGGTCTGCTGAAATGATGGGGCTTGATGATGAGAATCTAGCAGTATGTGACCTCTTGGGTGGCCAAAGTTGTAACTGCCAGGACAACTCTTTCAGCACCTCCAGGGATTGATTGGTTTGGGTGCAGGGCCCTGTGAGGCTCTGATCTCTGTGCTCCAGAGCTGGGCTGAGGTACCACACTCTATTGTGCAATAAACAGAAGGATCTTCTGTCTCCATCTTTCTCATCACCTTCATACTGCCCCATGCTTTCTCTCCTAGAAAGCTGCCTTAAACAAAACTTAAGGGTTGTTATTCATGGTATTTTCATGTAAATTTTATGAGAAAACACTCCAGACAGAAGTCTTTACGTATTACACAGTCCAAATCCTGCAGACATCCTGAGCTTTTGTCCTTTTATCAAGTGAATATAAGGCTTCACATATCTCTGGAAGAAAAATGGTAGCTGAAGATGTATTTTCCACAGTCTGTGTGCTACCCTGAGGAACATCCTCAACAGAATTAAGAAGCCCTAAATGGGATTTGGACAGTGTTACTATGTTGATAGATCTGAACATGTTTGCTCAGCTGTCACCTAGTGCTGAAGACAACTTAATTCTGTAGACCATTCATTATTTTCCTTGCAATTCTACAGATAGCTTCAGCCTCCACATATGCCCTTGAGTGCTCCTGTATCTACAAGGCTGATCAGCAGAGCACCCACATGTTGTATGGGGAGCCTAGGTGCTACTCCAATGTTTCTGGGTGCCAGTCTGGAGGCTGAAAATCTGAAAATTAGATGCTTAAAGTGATAGGGTTAGTTAGATATAGTATGTCTGACGAACTGAACACTGGTAAGAATAATGATATTATTATAAGTAGAATTTTCTAGTGCTTGTAGTATTAGCATAATTGTGTTTCTGTATGATGGTGACGTTTGCATATACTCTAAAGGAAATCTGTTCACTGCTAAACATCTTTGAGAATGTCTGCTCATGAAAAATGCTCGCTAAAATACTGAAGCTACTGTGGAGCCAGAATTTCTCCTGTTATTCAATGGAGGAGAAGACTAGTGTTAGATTGAAGATGTTCTTACCTTCCTTTGCTTTCTTATAGGCTTTTTTTAGGGAGTAAGGGGAGAAAAAAGGGAAGTGAAGGAAAAGGAGATAAGGATTATATTAGTGGCTATCACTGGACTCACAGTGCTGGCAGAAATGGATTAAGAAGCCGGGTGAGATTTATCACAGTAAAACAGTGGAGGATCTAGACTGACTCATGAGTTTTCCTTGAATTTGGAGGCAATGCTGTTATCAGTTCTTTCCATAGTATGTTCTGTTTATCAGCTCTGAAAGAGAACAGTGAGATTTAAGTACGTTAGTAAAATACCATGAAATTCTGAGTGAATATTATGCATAAAGTTTGAATTGTTAGAATAATGTTATGCTGAAGTATGATTGGAATCAGCTGTGCCATAAGCTGTGAGTTTCCTCACTTCACATTCCTGTTCTTGTGGTTGGCTTTTCCATGCGGATTGAAAGGAGGTAGTTTTCTGACACTGAGGTATATCCAGGATCAAGAGCCATGACAATCATATTTTTCATGTAAAATACCTGATTGGAGCAGGTGCACTATATGACAGGGAATATGGCAAAGCCACATGGACATATTCATATGCATCAGATTTCATGACTGCCATGAAACTACTTCTTTTATCCACGCCATATGGCAGTTCAAGACACATTAAATAGCACTTTTCTTTTGCCAGGATTGGCAAAAGCCCTAATTCAAAAGCCAATTTCTATACAAAGTCAGCAGGCTCTGACAAAATGACACAGTCACAATTTGGCATGGTATCAAGTGATGCCATGTAACAGGAAAAAAATTGTCTTAAAGCAACAGCCACAATTCTACATGACTCCCATTTTATTTCCTGTAAAACATGGCAAAGTTGGTACATGAGATACATTTCAATGCAAATGGTCTTCCATGACAATATATAAACATGTATATGCCTGTGTATATATGTACAGTAAGTTAGGCTGAACACTGTTGCAAAATAAAAGTTGTATTCTGACCCTGTGTAAATTCCAGTGCAGATGCAGATTCAAAGTGTTACCAGGACAGGATGTAAGAAGAACCAAGTGCTAAGTCTCACCTCATGGTAGCATCGTAGTAGCATCATCGGATGCTAATGAGCACCAGGAGACACTGGTATCAGATTAACTGTTGTCCTTTTCAAGACAAGTTATATAAAAGAAATAGCCCATTGTAATGTTAGATCAAAGGATATTGCACAGATTTAGTCGACCAAATCACTTATTCGGTTAAACTGTCTCTGTTTAATTATATGATTTTATTATTTTTATAATTTCATCAATAAGAGGCTCTGAAATGTGTTGCCTATGCTATGTGGGATGATTAGGCTGCCTATAAACCCCGTTAAGCTATTGATGTTATGAAAATATTAGTGTGGATGTCTTTGGGAATGACAAAGCTGTTCAAGATGGCCCCCTCAAAAGTCCTGAACGCCACTTCAACTACTGCCTTAATTTTTCTGCTCTGGAGATTTTGATTAAAATGACCATACAAGTTAAGGTTGCAGTAACCCCTGGAATAGCATTGGTGATCAGCAGAGATGTGTTTGGTGTGCCTCATATTTTTTTATTAAGTGTTATAGGTTTCTGCAAAAATGGGTTTATACAACACTGCTGAGAAATGTCTGTATGTGTTCCAAACATTTGTTTGCAGGCATGTTTTTTTGCGTTTTTGTAATGCCACAGGACCCTAAATAACTTGATATTTGCTCTTCAAAGAGTTGTTTTAGGCCCAAGATGTATGATGGAGAGCAAGATCTCATGTTAGCTTATCCCATAAATATTTCTATATAAAAAAAAAAGAAATGCAGAGTGTTTTCATGCCATTTAGCTCCCTGTCGTGTATGTATATGCTAAATTTAATAAGCATTTATGAAAGGCAGGCATATGCTAAAATGTGCTATGTTCTGAAGAAGTATGGGAAAGCCCCTGACATTTATAATCTGCAGTCTTGATTCATCAAAGAAAAATTTAACAAAAAAAGCAAGCTAAATATTGCTTGTTCTATGTATTTCTTCATGGGAAAGATATTTCACACTGTAGCACACTCCTTAATGTTGCACTTAATAGTATAAAATGATCCAAAACATGAAAGAAAACAACAACAGAAAAATAGACTTAAAACAGGTCTAAAAGTAACTCTTAACGAAGTTTATTTCTTGAAGTTATTAGTAAAAAACCCTTACAAAAGGATATGGAATTGTAGTAGGAGTCATTTAATAAAATCTAATGACCTGTTTTTTTCTGGGCATTTAGGTAATATGAGCATCATGTTTCCTGCTGGATATGAAAGATTAACAGTAAATTTTTCTTAACACAAAACAGAGCTCTCTCTTAGATTGTGAACAGAGGAGTAGTGTTAAACTCTGAATTAATACTACTGAATGATACCTGAATAATCCGAATACTACTGCATAGTGCACCATCCTTTGCTCATGCACAAAAACCCCAAGTACTTACCAGAAAGCTGTTCTTTTGTTCATCCACTCAGGTACAGCAATTTAAAAAATCCAGACCAAAAAATGGAGTATAAATTCTGGCAATGAAAAACTATGGCTTTATGCACAAATGCATCTGGAATAATGAGACATAATTTTACAAACTACCTACTTAATAATAATTACGCTCATTCCAATAGCAGCAAAAACAAATAACAATTGTGTATAATATTTCATTTTCAAAACACTCTACTGGTGCCAAGCCTGTAGTCTGATTTTAAAACTGTTTCTCCAGTTTTGCATCATTTTAAAGCTTGTTCCAAGATCCGATTTGTATGAAATGTTGGAAAAGAAGTACTAGGGTATTCTAAAAGTAATGTTCTGTAAATCTGTTAATTCAGTAATTTTTATCTGTTCTAAGGCATAGAAGTTCAGTAAATAAAGTTAAAATGTTGCTACTGGATCCAGAGAATCCAAAAAGATTGAACAATGGATGCAAAGGAGTCTCTGTACTTCTAGTAACAGGATTATGCAATTCTAGTCTATTTTCGGATATGTTAAAACACCTCCACACAGACCACCCTCAAAAAAAAAAAAAAAAAGGCAATTTCTAGTCATTGCAATCGCTCAGCATGTAGCAACTATCTGAAATTATAGGCTTGTATAGTACTTCTCATCTTTGAATACATGAAAAGGTTCAACTGGTTTTATATCAAGGATTCATCATGTCTGTCATGCCTTCAGTGGCATGATTTTAGTGAAAGCCAGTATTCTGATCTGAGACAGATTATGAAGGCTTCTCAAAGTTTTTGTAATTTTAATAAGAGCTCTACATAGGCTTTTGGAGGGTTACTTTCATTCTAAGCCATTTTCTAGGTTTACATGAGTTGGCCATGATGTAGATGAGTACATAAATCAGTTGCATGTACAGTAGCAACCACATTCAGTGATGAAATGATGATGAAGAACTAGTGGTACATTTTATATCAACTGCGCCTTCATTTGCTGTCAACGTACTCCTTGCAGCCAGCCAGCCAGATGTGATCAGATAGGACCAACCCCTCAGAAATGCCCTGTGTGTTTTCTGCTTGACAAGACTTGTCCTTTAATGATAAGTCCAGAGATGTGGTGACCCAGAGCTCTGAAAATGCACGTCAGTTCACAAGGGCAATACATAACGGCAGACTTCTGGAGTTGAAGGCAGGTGCAGAATTTGTGGTTTATTGTGTCATGTAACAGATTGCCAAAGAGTTCAAAGATATACCATAGCTGCTGATGCCTCATCATCCCTTTCCTTCCTGCGACATCCTCATTAGCTCTTATCTGCAGTGTCTGCTTTGCATAATCACAATGATTATCTAAATAACTCAAAGCATGCAAATCCCTGCCTGGTGACTGGCTGCCCATCACCGTTAGTCATTCAAAGTGCAAGGATTTGCATAGTAACTCTAGGCTTGTTTCTCAAGAACTGTATTGTAAATATGCCAATTACCTGCTCTGGGTACTACAATCAATTGTTCTGATTGGCTTCTGAATTCAGATTTCTCCAGCTGCTTTACAGAGACGTAAACGTAATATTAACTTTTTAGTTAAGATAAAGATTTCCAAAGCCTACCTAAAACCAAAGGAAAATCTAAAAATAAGAAGAGTTAGGACTGGACAGAGGTTATTGTGTCTTGAGGTTTTTTGCTTGCTTTCTTTTAAGTGATTTATGACTCATTCATTTAATTTCCAGTTCATAATAGCATACAGGCCATCAGTGCTCCTCTTTCAGGATTTACTACCATATGCATGTTTTCATTTATGGAATTTGTTAACTTGTCTCTGTATTCAGTACTGAAATGCTACAGATACAAAACCAGTTATCCTCAGAGAAGAGTCTTGATCTGTCAAGGAAAGAAGTGAAGGGCTGGACAAAGGGAATGACAGGAGACTGGGAGGAAAGAGCAAATTAGCACAAAAAGGGGAAAAAATGCTTTTCATTCTTTCAGGATCTCTACAGGCATTTTCATTTAAAGTGTGGATAGTTTAGTTTCCTGTGTCATTACAATAGTTTCAAGCTTCCTTCTTGTAATAAACAAGTCCTGGGCTAGCAGAAGTGGGACTGGTACCAGCAAGTTGTTTGCTATGGCCCATTTCTGGAAGGAAAATTGGTTTTCCTGTTAACCCTTTTAAAGCAGGAAAAATTGCCTTCATGTTGCTTTCTGCTCTAAATCTAGATGACAGCTATGAAACATGATCTGCAGAGGAAGGACTAACCTCAGTTAAAATATTGCAAATGCTCAGGGTTGCCTGTAGGCTGAGTCCTATGTACATTTAATTATTTCTTCATGTTGTATATGTGAATTTTTAAATTATTTCAATATAATTGCTCTCATAAAGAAAGTTTTATTTGCAGAAATAAGTAATTAATGGATTATTTTTCAGACAAAAATGAAACAGTGATTACTTGGTAATACTTGGGGCTGTCATCATCAGACTTCAAGCAGTAACATTTTCCAGATTGTTTATCGCTATCTTTTTCATTAATATAAATGTGGTGATAGAACCTGAGTCTTGCAGTGATATAGTATCTGTGGAAATGTAGCTAACTGATCAGCTCAAGTCCTTCATCCTTCACAGTCCAGTTTACCAAGAAAGAAGGTTCCTTTACTGAATCCTAAATACCATCAGCCCAATCTCAGTGCTACTGAAAGGAAATATTAGTGCAGAATACTTGTGCTGATTTTCTCCATGATGACACCTTTCTCTGTATGGGTTTTTGTTTGAAACACTATGAATGATCTCTCAAGGTCAATCCAAGGATTCCCATGCCCTATAAAATACCTTTTTCCTTGCAGTATTCCCATGTAGTAGATTTACTTAAGTATCCTGGATTCAGGATAAAGCATTTCAATCTGATGAAGTCTTGGTGATGTGTAGGGTGTATGTTGAAGTTTGCCCACTGCCACAGCAGAGAGGTCTTCATTAATTTAAAAGTTTCTTTATTTATGCTTATGTAATAAAAGATGAAAAACAGACTTTTTAGCCAGTGGGAGATGTCTCAAAAGAATTCAGGATGTTTTGGATGTGCATGAAGTTATAAAGTTGCATTCCACTTTGCATGAGCAAAATTCTGCTGAAATACTGGGAATGGTTATTCTCTCCCTTTCAGCGTCAGGTTTCTTCCATGACAGATACAATCCATGTGTTTTCCCTGTTCTCTCTCAAAAGCAGGAAAGGGACATCCTGTGCTCTCAGAGGAAGGACTGTTGGCTACAAATGGGGCAGAGTTGTTTTGTAGGGGCAGCTTTTGTTTGCTGGTTGTGGGCTTTATTCCCCTTTATTTCAGTATTTGTTCCACCATTTCCCTTTGCAGAATCTCTGAAGATTTAATCTAGAAAACAAACAAATATACGCCTAAACCAAGTTTACTTTGACAGAAAGCTGAATGGATGTAGCAGTGTCGGTGATGAATGCCAGCCTTGGTTGGAGAATGGCAGCAAGTCTTCAAACTAAATCTGTGGGATTTTGAGGCAGATTCATATGCTGTAGATGTAGTCTGAAATCGTAAGTCTGGCAGCTCACCCATAATGAGTCCTTGTGAGTTTGCTGCCTGCAGTCCTGTGTGTTATTCAGGTGCCAAGGCAACTCTAAGCCTCCCTGTTCCTCATAAAGGGGAAAAATTCGGTTTACTGAGCTTCATTCCTGGCTAGCTTCTCAGATTTATATCCTTGAATAGGTCCTGAAGTTACACTGACAAACTGTTAGGTTTCCTTGACAAATAAAAAAAACTAATTCTCTTTGGTTGTTTTGGGGTTGTGTTTTTTTTTTTCTTGTTTAGTATTATTTTTCAGGAAGGCAATATTATTCTAACATGTTTTGTAAGCCCATGTTTGAGGTTAGCCAAAGAGAGCTCAATATGACTTACATAATGTATGGGGCAGCAGCCTCCTGAGGGCATTGTTTCAAGCACATCATTTTTCAAGAACTCCAGAACACTACTTATTGATATTTTAGAAGTGCACAAAAGCTTGAAACTCTGACTATTTTGTAGATAATTTATTCCCTTGCTGCATGCTAGCCTAGCAACCACACTGACTGAACTGGTCATATTTTTCACCATGGGTGAAGCTCAGCTTTAGGGAAGGGTTCGTTCTGAATGGCCTGCTCTGGAATTCGCTGTGAAAGAAATTAAACTGCAGTTCATAGGAGCAAGCTGCCTTTCCTAAAGCCTTCAGTGAGCTTATGCTTTAAGAGACCAAATAACAAATGTGCTTTTTTGGAGACAAGGGAGAGTACAATAAGTTGAGAGGTATTTGGAGCTGCTGAACTGCTGCTTTTTAAGAAATCCATCGCTCTCAGACCCCCTGCCACATAGAACCTAAAGGCATTTTTCTCTTTTTTAGCAAGGAGACACAGTTATGCATTATTCAAACACTGGGGCTTTGGTAGAAAACTGAGAAACCTCATGAACACCTTTTGGTTAGGTTTTTAGCAAGAATATAGGCAATCTTATCCTTACAAGACTTAAGTTACAGTTTGTCTCCTACTTCTGAGTAATTTGGTCCAATGAGCACGACACGGTCTTTGGCCTTATAAGTGCTATTAAGATCAAAATTATTCATACTTATTTTTTGATGAATTTCCTTATATGCAGTTTCTTTGACCAGAACAAGAGTATTTAGAGAATTTTTCAGCATAAGTGTAGCTGAGGGAGAGAGTTTTAAAAAAATGGAACCTAAGGGAGCAGCAGTACTGACATAAATTTTGAGGAAAAAGATACAAATTTTAGGTTTCATTTTTTGCCACAGGAATGGTATCTTGTCTCAACAACACCATTTTTTTCATACTCCTGGGCCAATCAGAATTTACTGCAACTGTTGCAAAAGGTACTCATGCTCCTCTTGGCATTTTATCAGTAAACTTCTTCTTCACTAAAAAGATAATTCTCATTAAGAGAAAGAAACTTCCAAAGCAGTCCATTTTTGTTACATCAGGCTTAATGGTTTTCTAACAGTCAAATGTATTTATTGCAAGTCTTCCACAGGTCTGTGCCTCAGCAAGTTGAAATGCAAAGGTGTTGCTAATATGGGAACTCTATTGCTATTTCTTGTTATCAGCATATATTACTTTTATTTTAGAGATTTAGACCACTTCTATGTGTGTTTGTTGTGTTTTATTTTTTTATTCATGCAGAGAGCATTGCTTGATTACTTAGATCTGTATCAACTGAAACAGAGGATCAGAAGCTAGAAGCAGCTGTAGCACCCATCCAGGTTTTCTCCATCCCCATCCCAGCACCTGGGCTGCTCTGCGGGTAACACTGCTGAAGTACCTTTCTCTAATGTAGTTTCTGGAAACGAAACATAGGAAGAAGAGTCTTAAGAAATATTGATAATCATACCCAGTCCTGCATGATTTTGTGATTAGCAGCTAGTTGGGCTGGGTGAGTCCAAAGAAAAAGTAGAAAAAGTTTTGAAGACACAAAGGGTAGATGAATGCCAGTGGAGTCAGAGAGTACTTAGGCTTTTTTTCCTTTTTATTCCTTAAAAACTGCCCTCTGCAGTACAGGGTTTTTTCTGTTCTGTTTTATGTCTCTACATAGTTGCCTCTTTATATTCACATACATTGCAGAGCTATGGGGGTTATGCATTATGTCTCAAGGACTTGAGATTATCTCTAGCTTCACATTATTACATCCCATCCTGATTCATTTCAGGGCACACTTATTGTTTCCCACTGAAAGCTGGTTCCTTACTAATCATCACGGTCAGACTCTGGATACAGTGTCTTCCTCTGATAAAACAATGTCATTCAGGGGAAGATGAAATGGTAATTACAATCAGAGTGCAAGCTGGCAGGAGATGGAGCAAAAATTAAAAGTGCTAAATCTGTAGCGTTTTGATTATCCGAAAAGTCCCCAAATTTTGCAGCAGAGCTACATTTAAATTTGTACCAAAGTGGCTCCTTGTAAATCAAGTCATAATTGTTCAGCTCTAGGTTGCAGGAGCCTATTTCAATTTTCAACTTCTCTACAGAATTCTCAGCTTTGATTAAGAGCAGAGGTATGAATAATGGACTTCCCCCATTAAGTACACAGTCAGGAGAAAAAGGAAACAACAAAATATTCAAGATGCATTGTACAAAGCTGTGAGATACATATAACATTACTTTTAAAATGGAGATGAAATTCTAGTCCTATAAGTACACAGTCTCACTTATTAAAGTGTGAAATGAGAAGCATAATGACTCTGCAACATCGGTGTCCACCTCAGATATGTCTATGTTGTTCAGTAACATTACTGTAGTCTCTATGGGACATTTGAAAATTATTTAGATTAAGCTTCTTCAGAAGATACTGATGCAATATTTGTCAGTGAAAAGGACGGATAAAAGCTGTTTTACCAAAAAAAAGCACCCATTAAATGGCATGTAGAATGTGTGGTTTGTTAGCATCTGGGCTAGTGAACTTTGCTAGTATCTTCACTCTTTTACAAATAGAAACTAGCCACTTCTGAGCACAAGGAAGTGTATTTTCTGTGCAGACATGGCTGTTCAGAAACTCCAGTAATTGTATTCATCTGGTCATTGTTCTCGGCCTGTATTAAGTATGAATTATGTTTTCATAGATACGAAAAATATACCTGCATTGTTTTTAGTGGTTCTGTAGTTTTGGTCTTATCTGCTTTGAGTTGTAAAGATCTTGCCATAAAAGTTTGTTTACTTCAGAGAAATTTCAGAAGCATATTATCCTTTATTTCAAAAGAGACAGTGTTACTATTACAGGTACATAACTTGGAAAAACTCTATTTTGCTTAAATGTTTTATCTTAAACATGTTTACGGTCCTATGAATATGCTTGCTTCTTGGATGATTCTTCTACAAAATACAATTGGTGTTAATGTTGAAAAGTCAGGTACTGTTAAGAGGATAGTGGTGTGGTGAGTTTGCTGTGCGCATTAACTTCACAATGTAATACAACGTAATATTTGTGGTCTTTAGTTAACCACTATTTTCTTTATCAGAATAATAAGCAATGTAGGAATTTCATAAAGTGTCTGGAGGACTCTCTTTGGAGCAACTGGACATACTGAATTTGTTGGTAGATCACGGTTCTTCACCAAATAGCTAGCAGGATTCTTCAGCTTTTACAAGATGCTATTTTAAGTCTCATTTTCCAACACTAAATGTAAATATAGGTGCATAGAACATTGGTCCAAAAAGGTTTAGATAACGTTGTCTAAGGTCAGATCACAACTTTCCCAGTGGCTGCTGGGGCTTCACCTCTTCCCTTCCTGAAACCACTGGCCAGTGCCAACGCTCTGCAAGTTTCTGGAATGCGCTCTGGTCACAGTGGTGTGGCCACGCACCCGTTTAGTCTGTGCAGCGCTGCCTGGAGATGCGGCAGAGTTGCATATAGTGGGAGAGTTCAGAAACGAGGAAAGAAAGTCTTGCAGGGGAGCAGGGCTGAGTTTTGCAAGTATTTCAAGTTTTGATGGATATGTGCTAACACAGAACAATGGCCCATCAGGTGTGTTTGCTAGAAACATAGTATAATTTTAGTGACAGTTTTAACAGTGTAGTAGCTATGTGAATTAAAATATCAATTGCTTCATCTAATCTCCTGCATCAGCATGAAAAGTGATCACCTGGAGGCCTCGGGTGGGGGGGGATTGCCCTGGATGTACAGCATAAAGCAGTTAGCCACGTGTAACATAAGAAGCTTTGCCTGCAGATAGAATATACTTGAATAGGTGGAACAATAGCGTGGCAAATCCTATGAGCCTATGAAATGTTCAAAATACTTGATTTATTTTCGTTTCTCTCTTTTTTTTTATAAGGAAATGGAGAGTAGGGAATTTAGATGCTTGATTCCCGTTAAAGCTAACCAAGAATGTTTCACTAATTGTAAAGTTACAGGGATTTGTAATTGATTTGATTGAGTTTAATTTATTTACTCCTTCTATGGTAGGCTTTAAAAGGAGTACCTGAATATGCCTTGGAAGCAAAGAAAGTAGCAAGGGGATTTGTGTCAACTGCTGGGTACTTTGCTGTAAAGCTAGAGATGTTTTTCTTTAAGAAAAAAGGATTAGCTTTTATCTCTATTAATTAAATGTTACTTAAGACCACCTATAATTAAAAATATTATGGGATTTTTCTATTTTATTTTTATATTGTCTTAGTTAACATAGGGATTCTTAAAGATATGCAGTAAAAATAGGTGTTTCTTTAAAATTAAGCTGTGGAAACAAAACACAAGATGTTACAGCCGTGATTTTACAACTTTGTGTTCAAAGAACAGTTTAGTACCTTTTGAATGTTTTCCCATGTGCCTTAGGTTCTAGCAAATGCTATTAACAAAATCAGTGTTTAATGGCTTTCAGCTCCTTTAAATTGTAGAAAGAGATAGTACAATCTAATGTAAGATAACATGTTCTTTGAAAGAGAGGGACGCAGAGAAAGGAAGGAAAGAAATCTTTGTGCATAGTCCTATGCACCATTTTGGGTTTGGAAGAAGTTTAAACCTATAAAATTCTTAATTTCAATTCTTCTACCTAGTCAAGTGAACAGAGAATCCTCACTGGAAAGTCTTCCCATCAAAGAGAAGCTCTGCTGTTGTGCGGGTGGCCATAGCATCTGTCACTGCTGTCACTTGCTATCACAGCCAGCCTTGCCCTGTCCTTTGGAAAGGTGGAGTTATTATCCACTTGCAACTTCAAGTTATTACAATATCCAGCAAAGTAGCACCCACCTTGCTGCCTGAACTGTGTACAGGCCCGGCAGTGCCCATCCTGACCCAAGATAAACATCAGCCTCAGCAAGGTCATGTCTTTAGAAACTGTTCATGCTGTTCAGATTCTTAATTAACTAAATGCACAGAGAGCATTCAGGTTAACACTATCAGATTTAAGACATAAGACATTTTTGGTAGAGATGTGTGTCTGTAAATTGCTTCTTCCCTTGACAGGATTTGTCCTGGATTTGCTAACCTTATGGTGTATTTTCTTGTGAAGAGGACCGAAATGCAGAATAGAATTCTATTTCTCTCTGTAGGATTTCTAGCAAGTGTAAGGGAAACACGAGTTTCTTCTGCTTGCTCATAGCATATCAAGCAGCAGTCAGCTTGGCGTCTCATGTGAATAGGCATTTATTTTTGACATAATTGTACAATTCTTGTTGCTTTACATTCTAATCAATCTAAGTTGGGCAAAACTGCAATTATAATCAATGCTTATATTGACGGAGCAGAGTGATAATAGGGAACAGCAGATCAGTAACAAGCATGGTTTGTTGTTCCTTTTAACAGCTTGCAACAAAAGAGGACTAGTTGTATAGACTAACTTATAGGCTAAACCCAAAATTTGGGAGTGTCTCAATGGAAACAACAAATTTTGTCACCCGTGAAAGCATATTCCAGCTGGCTGGATTAAGCAGGCTGCCTTTTAAACATTCTGCTGTTGTAGATTACCTGATCTGATGCTGACAGTGCTTGTAACAGGTGTGGTTGGTTTTACCATGGGTTATATATATAAAATGCTCATTTCTCAGCACTGATGAAAATTGACACATCAATTCCCTTCCAAGGAACAGGGAGTAGAAATCAAATTTGCCCTGCTCATTTGTCACACGTGAAGTGTTGTCAGGCTCTGCCTGCACACTGTGGGCCAAAGCATGGACTTGGGTTTGTTCTGCATATGGCCCTAATAGAACAATACTGTGGGACATCACCCTGCTGGTTGGTTGTTGGGGGGTCCATGCTCAGTGTCCAGGATGTTTGGGTCGATGTTGATAATATTTGCATCTGTATTTGATGGTATATGGACTGGGGTGTTCTGAACCCATTAGAAAAGGGTCGGAAACTTCCCTTTGGGGAGCTGGGACAGTTAATCTGGGAGCGCCATATGGCTCCTTAGACCTTGGTCCTGGGTGTTAGGGGTCTGAAGGGATAGAAACAAAGTAGAACAGAATCCCTACTTTTCTGCTGAGATGGATAAAGCGCCTTCTCCTAGCAGGGTGTCTTAAACAAAAGATACTCTAGGAGATGTTAATATGATAGCAATCCCTATTCCAAGAATCACCCTGAAAGACAGCCTGGAAGTACTGACTTCTTTGTCTAAATAAATTTTAGTTTAAACATTATCCTTGTTAAATCTAGAGGCATTCTGCTCAGTAATTCTTTAAAATGCCATGTATCTGGTGCCATAGAGCTGATGTATTGGGTGATATTTTTTATTCAGTACGAGACATATTTGAATCAGATGCTGGGTTTGATTTACTGGAGGAGATATCTCTTTTGATAGATGATGCATCTTATCCTGTATTGAATAAGCAGTGATTCAACAGGGATGTATCTGATTTGGTGAATGAAACATTGTATCTGATTTTGATCAATTTTCCCTGTAATACACACATTTATTTTAATAGTTGATGCGTTTATTTTGGAGTGAAGTGTATCAAATTCTTCATGTAATGTTCTTTCTTCTGTTGGTGTGATTTATGGATTTTGCAAGCAAGAGATATGTATTTCAATTAAAAGTAAAACATTCATTGCTGACTGCCATGCATTCACAGTGCTCTAGAATGTATCAAATACCGCTCACGTAGATGTTTGTAGTGGTCAGATGTTAAAGTAAGGCTTCTGAAGGGTGTGAGGAAAAGCCTTTCTTGGACAAAACCAGCAGTGCTTATTATTTGAAGGTAAAATGTCTTTTTGAAGAGAAGCAGATTCTGTTTATGCCTTGCTGAACACAGAGAGCTTCTGTATGTGTCACAGATATTTGAAAGTATACATGGGTACTTGATGATCATCATCAACCAGGATCTTGTCCTGCATGCACATATTCGACAAGAGTTTTTCTATTGGAATACAGGACTTAGGGCCAAATGTTTCCACTGTTAGGGTATTATTACTCTGTTGTTCTTTTTTTTTCAGTAATTTTGCTCCTTTCCTATCCTGGAGCACAGTGATTTATAGAGCTTGTGATGACCTCTAAGCTCTACCTGATCAAGCAGCCACACAATGCGATCTGGTACATCTTTCAATAAAGGGCAAATTAAAATAGGTTTTGGCTGGCACTAAATTACCCTGATTTTAAGTGTTTAAATTTTACAGGACTAAAGGTCATTTCCCTGGATGGTTCTTATTACATTTAGTACCATGCTATGAAAACAATCGTATTAGGTCCAGCCCGCCCTGACTTTTATACATTATTACTTTTATTTAGTATAAAACAATTGCTACAAGAAGAAAACTGAGATAAAAAGATAGAATTTATTACCCACCCTCCGGCTGATACAAGATTATGTAAAAGCACAGCAAATATAAATGGAAGAGGCTTGAAAGAGGTTATCTGAAAGTATAGCTGATATATTAAAACCTGGTTCTACTCAGCAGAGGCATTCCCATGCCACAGTGTTAAGCTTTGAGGCTCACCCTTCCTGTTTGATTCCTCATTACTCTCACAGTGGAGGGAGGATTGTGCTAGGACTCTGGAGATCTGAGTTCTACTTGCTCTGCTTGAGAGCCCTTGGCTGCAGTGCTTTGTGCCGTAGCTCCTCAATTTGTACAGTGTGGCATATAATGCTGAGCTCTTTTTGGGTCTTCTGATGACAAGTCAGGCTTTACTGTTTTAACATAAAATAATTGTCCTGAGTAAGGGCAAATGGGATGAAGAGACCAGGTGTATTCATGTTACCTAATTCTGATACATATCTATGTATATTGCTTCAGTTTTTAAAATGAAAAATATTTTGCACATTAAACCTAAAGTGTGAGATACTCTTCACTGCTTCAGAAGGACTGGAGATCAGACAGCTGCCCTCACCTCAGCTGTGCTTGGCGGGATATGTAAAACAGTGATAAAATGGCTCATCTCCTCTGATAAGGGTGTAGCTTCAGGTTGAGCCAACTCTGCCCTCTAGGCACCATTTCTGGATTCCCCTAGGAATATCCTGCATCTGAGCTCTGCTCTCTCCTGAAAAAGCTGCCTGCTTTGGAAAAGGGAAGAACTAAGTGAGGTAAGATGGGCTGTATGACTTCAGCTCCAGAAAATTACTACTACTTTGTTGTGTATTGCTCCTTTTGTTTTATGCTTCCTTAGCACATGAAGAGAATAGATGCAGGGGCTTGAAGTCATCCCTGATGCCGGTAAGCCCAGCACTGAGGCATGCTGGCTGAAGGCAGGCTGAAACCTCACTTCCATCCTCAACGAGGTTTCTAGCAGTTGCAATTTGCTCCTTATAGTGGATGGCTTGGGAGGACGTCTAGAGCCATGTTCACCTCCAAGGCTCTGTGCGCATTTTGGAGAAGTACATGTGTACAATAGAGAAAATGTCGTATGGTGTTAAATAATCATCATAGAATCATAGAAGGAAGATGGTTGACTTGTGATATTTAGCTTTTTGGAGAAATAAATTTTGTAATTTTTCAGTGTCTGTGCATCCCCAGCTGAGTTTCATTTCCAGCTCTTATGTGACTGTGTTCAAGCACTTCAACAGTTGTGAGTTTGTGTATTAAAATGCTGCCAAACTGTTTAAGATTTTGTATTAAATATTATTAGAAGTTCATAAAAGCTGTGAACATTAGTTTCTGCAAAAGACAAAAAAAAAAATACCCAACAAAAACCCCAAAACCAAACACCAAGGAAAAAAGCCTTTAGAAATATTAGCATATAGAGAGACATCTGCAGACAACATGAATACAAATTTCTAAATTTGTAAAAAGCTATCATTTCACTTTCTTCTTGAGCAGCTGGGCTATTAAATTACCTGGGTTGTGTAATGGACAATACACAGTTAGGCTGTTGGGAATTAAGTGAAAAACCAAACACGTGGCCTTGTAATTTTTTTCTGACTCGTTAATGGCGTGTAATGCTGCGTTATGCCATATCATATTGGTGTGATAGGCAAGTGAAACAAGACAGTTCATGCTAATGAACAGGAAAACACAGCAGTTTGCTAGTTACCAAATTAACTTAGAGTATTTCAGGGCATTTGGAAGTATTACGGGAGAGACAGTTATTGCTGAGAAGAGCTGAACTGCAATGAAATTAGGGAAGTGGAAAACCATATGTTTGCCTCTGCTTTTACCAAAGCTTGAAATGTTTTCTTGCTGTAGCTGTGTATCTTCTGCCTGCTTTAAAACAAAGGATGTGCTGTAAGATCATTTGGTTAGGGTGTAGGAAGGAAATCTAAATATTAATTGAACGTGCATTTAATCTCAGCATAGTTTGTTTCAGACAGTTGTCTGGCTTTGTGGCATTTATACCCAAGGCACGTTTATGTGGTGTTTATGAATATAATGGCGGAAATCTGACTGTAAATTTGTCCCAACCCTCTCACAATCATAGCACTTTGGAAATGACAGAGGAAAACAAATTTTTAATAGTCCTAAAAATTTCCCTGTTTGCTATTGCCAGTGAGTTTCGGTTCATCTATTTGGCCAAGCATACAGTGTGCAACGTGAACACGTGCTGGGTATCTCCCACTATAACCTTTTTGTATTTCTAGATTGTTTCCTCTAACTTTTCAGGCGCACCCAAATTACGCAGGCCAAAGTGTGTTCAGTAGCTTTCATAAAATCGATCTTTGTTGTCTGAAAGTAGAAGCTGTTTCCAAACCATTCAATAAAGCAAGGACAGCTGGAGGTGCCCTAAGGTCATATCTGTCTCTGCCGTGGTCTGCCCTTCGCCCATCAGTTCCTTGAAGTGGAACAGTTTTCACTGTACAGTAGTTGAGCTGGTCAATTCAGGAGAGGGAAAGCAGTCAGCACCAGACAGAAACCAATTTTTACCTCCTATTAAACTCCAAAACGAAAGGCAACAAGTGCAGACAGTCTTGTCATCTTCCTGTCTCACTCGCTTGCTACCCACCTGGCTGCCTACAGGGGAGTTCAGGACTCCATTCAAACTGTTTATTGCCCTGCTGTGCTTTTTTATTGTTGAACTTCATGAGGGCTGGGAACACTGCAGAGGATAGGTGAGGGAATTTAAGTGCAGGGAATTAAAATTTGCCAGTGACTGAAAGAATGTGGGATGGAGAGTCTTCCTCTAAAAATATGGTGGGCACAGCAGGGTGTCTCATGGCCCTAAAAATGATGATGCCAAACGATTTTGTTCTTAGGTGAGGACCCAGAAATATTGTCTGGGATTAGTAAAGATACAACAAATATTCTTTAGATTTGAAGGAAAATGATCATTCTAAATGCCTTTTCAAAATTCTGTGAGGTACTTGAAATGAGCACAATATTTTCTATAGAGTTCTGAATTGCTTTTAAAATAAAAAGGTTCTGATTAACCTCATACATAGAAGGCTATAAAATACGAACTGTGACGTTTTCACTTCTGGAAAATCATTCAGTAGGAATGTGACAGGGTTTTGACTTACGCAGTGGATTAAGAAGACTACTCCAATTCCATTATTAAAAATGTCTGTCTTTCTGAGGTCATTTAGCGTTTCTGAAATTGTTTCAAGTATGCACCTGAGCAATACAGTGAATAATCATCAGCCTGCATTTGGTCGGTATTAACATATTAGAAAGATTAAGTAAGATTCCTTAAGATAATTGCCTTGATCATCTGACAAATTTTCAGCAAAATTTACAAAATTGCCTTTACTTCTCATTATAATGTATTTTTTTAAATGTTGAAAACTGTCTACATAATTAGAAAAACCTTTCTTCCTGATTCACCATAAAGGTGTTACTGTGTAGTTAAGGCTGCTATGTTCTTTTTGATTATTTTCATCTTGTAAAAAATATCTTCTGGACTTTGAGGGAAGGCAGTCTTTCTTATTCTTGCTTGCTACTTAATACTTCAGACTGGCATAATTTGAACTTGTCTGTCTTCATTGACCTTGGGGAAGCTTCATTGAGACCTTAAATATATTTATATTCCAGCTAGGAGCAATTGGCAACTTTTAGTACTGCAGTTATAATCACTTGGATGGAAAGTGGTGGCTCAAAGCATGTACTACCACCCTCTGTCCTCTTCCACTCCAAGGTGCAGCAGTTGTCTGCTTCTAAACGTACAAGTTTCACTTCAGCTGGACTTCATCTTCCTGAGGTTATATTTTACACATGCCAAACCCTATTCTTATTACCTTATATAAAGGTCTCTCCCTGCAGTATTATTCATGTCATAAATACATACTGATTGCTAACCCTATTTCCTCACTGAAGAAAATAAGGCTGAGTTCAGAGTATGGTTTTCACGTTCAGAAATGCCCCAGTTACACGTGCAGTTACTGTAGCTGCACACACACTCCAGATATTCGAACAGTCAATGAGGTATTTTAGATTCTGTTTCCATGTACATTTGAACATGCGACATAGATATTTGTATACTGTAAAAGTAATTGTGCACAGCTGGGCAGAAACAGGCCACAGTGAGTTCTACAAGGTCATTCAGCAAATGAATACCAAACCTGAGCCTGGATACCTGCTCTCTCAGCTGCTCTATAGCTTTTATTAAGTAGAAAATATACTGTCATAAGAAAGTTTCTCTGAGGTTATATTGCCTGTTGAGTTTAAACAGGTTTTCCAATCTCTTAGTGCCACTTTTCCTATTGTTCTGCTATGGAAAAGCTCACTCTGAACTGTGCAGCAGTGCTATTTCTAAAAGATGGGTATATACAGCAGTAACACACATACTTTAATAATAAAAATCTTATTACTGCAACAAAAATGTTGTTTCAGCTCTTTTTCTGTGCAGCAGAACAGTGGCACCCAGTGGCCATTCATGCAAAAATACTAGCCAATAACATTTTGCAAACTCGAATATCAGTGCAAAGAAAAATGAAAGGAAAAAGAAATTAGCACTGTGTGTCATATGTTCTTGTATGCCTCTAAATATTCCTTAAAAACCTGTAAGCCTCAGAAATATTTCAAGGACCTTTCATATTCTCTGATGCATAAATCTGTGTTAACCCCAGAATCTATGTGTGCTTGTAGGTATGCATATAAGAATTCCATTTTGCTATGTTAATAAAAATAAATCAGTATTTGTTGCTTTTTTTTAGAAAAAAATCTTTTTGTCATCAGTTTTTCATTGTGGGGGGCAACAATATCACTACTATATGCATTGTTTCACTGGCGTATTTTTCTTTGTTTATATGTATTTCTTGTAAAGCTATAGTATACAGTTATTACAGAGATTCTGACGAAAATATGAACATTTCCCAAAAGAAAACAGGACCACACCTTTTCCCAACATTTCAAATGTATGTTGGATTTTAACATGAGTAAAGGCATTTTTGCGTATATTTCATTTATCTCCAATAATTCCATTTGAAAAACTGCGTGTTAAGTACACGTATCCAGAACGTACGTGAGAGGCTTATCCATGGACAATTTAGAAATTTTTGCTTCCTAGAGTGTGTGGCTGTAGTAATCCAACCCATAGAAAAAAAAAAAAAAGATTTACTGATTTTATATTTTAGGCCAAATTCTTATCAGATTTTGGCATCAGAGAATTACTGAAAACCTGTTAACATTTCAGATAATCCAGTTTTGTATGAGGCATCTGATTTCCCTTCATCACTGTGGGTAGTTTGCTCATTACAACAGAATTATGTTTGCATTCACAAGGCTATCTGTATTGCTCTTGATATGTTTTTGTAATAGGTGGGATTGTAAAATTTCCGTGCACCTTGGTGCGTCAGTGCTGCAGGTTTGGGCTAAAGGACTCAGGGGGTTAGTCTGAAAGTATCCCTTCTTTCTCTTCTCTCACTTTCAGAATGTACTAGAAACAGGCTGCTAAGAGACTGTCCTGATCTCAGTGGTCTTTACCCTGTTTAGTTCATTTCTGACCAGCCTGCCTGTATGGTGCATTTCTCTGAAATAACAAATTGCCTCATTAGGAGAAGGGCTAAGTGTTTGCATATGTGTTTGTAATTGCTGTACTCACCTGTTCCCTGTGAAAATGAAGGTCACTACTGTAGAAGCTGACAACTTCCAAAATGTGAATGTGCAGGTATGTTTAGCAAGCGCTTACTTGATGGCAAAAAAGAAAGAAAAGAGTATAAGGTTAAAGGAGTTAATTAGCAAGTCATAGAACTTATTGGCTGAATAGTCTCAGACAAATACTTCACTCACATTCCCCTCTGTCACCATTATAGCCATGAATGTTATGGAAATGGAAATAATATCAAAAGACATAGTTTTGTAATTTCCATGAAGAATTGGTCTTCAGGTGAAATTCTGAACAAATGGCTGGTATAGACCTGCCTGATCAGCCCTTCAGTGTTGCATTGAATGAGTCTGGTACTTGCCGGACTAAGCTGGGCGGGAGGACAAGCAGGGCTTACTATTAAAGACTTGATTACTATAGGGCTGGACTCTTTCATTGTGGAGTGACTTTTCAATCTTGTTGTCTCTCTGTCTGCAATTCCATTTTAGATCAAGGAAATGTTTTCTGTCGAAAACTAGTTTAAATTTTCCTATGAAAAAATCTAGGTTTTAACATTTAACATGCTCCACCAACCCCTCTGTTTTTTGTCAAAAAAATAACCACCCATCTCAACATATAATCTCTTCCAGTTCATATCATTATATGCAGTCAAAGTGAGTAAAAAGTATAAGTAACTTCCACATTTATCTAAATGTTTTGTGCAGTCAGTGTATTTCAGATAATGCATAGGCATGCGTTTGGACCATAGTAATAGTCATAAAATCTACCATCTACCTACTCTTTGACCAGAACCTGAAATATATGGTTTGCAAAACATCTAAGCTTTCCAGAAGTAAAAGAATTTCATGCATTAAAGACAGAGCTATTCTTTTTAGGTTATAAACTATTTCTAATTTAAAGAAAGTTTAACAAGCTAAGTTCACTTTCTTGCATATTGGAAGCAAAGTCAATTTGATGTTTGAATTGGTAATGGCTTCGTAGCTGGAGAACTCATATCCTATGTTGAATTATTCTAAATCAGACAATAAAAATGATTTGAAGGAGAACTCAGAAATAAAAAATATAAAGGCTTTAAATACGGCGTGTTTAATGTCCCATGAGTCAACAAAATTACTTTGTGGTTTAGACTGATTTTATATTATTGATAGGACTGTACAACAATCTCCTACAAATCCCTTATTCCATTGGTAATACCTTTTTCCTAGTGCAAACACAGAAATATGCATAGAATGGAGGATGATAATAATTGTGAAATTAAGATCTAAAAACCTGAAAAACTCCTGGTATTCAGGATTTGATTGGAATGTTCAGCCACCGAGTGAGTAATTGCTGTCGGACATGCCTTCTCCGTGCAGTTTGTTCTTGACTAGGAATTTTTCTTCTTCCCTGAGAACTAAAAAAGATTAAGTCTGAAGGCTAAAAAAGTGGAATTGTAGTGAACAGATTGTAAAGTACAGTGTCACAAGATGGATTAAAAAGAAATGCCACTAATAATCATTTGGCAGATGAGGGGGAAGGAAATTTAGGCTTCCACCCCTTTGCTGAAAGCAGTGCTCAAGAGCAAAAGTCTGAAAGCTCTCTTGAGACTGGGCAATGTAAACAAAGGGTGTTGTCTTTGAATCACCCTCTCAAGAGATTTTCTGGAGCAGTCGTTCTCTTTGGGATGTCTCATACTCTCAGTGCACTGAGTATTGGAGGCTTATGAAATTATTTCAAGGCTTTGGATGGCAAGGCATAGGAGATCAAAGAGTGAGGAGAGAGGTTGGTATGCTGTGGTAGGCACAGCAGTGTTTGTGTATGGGGAAGCTGGGAGGAGATTGTGCTTGTCCTTTCAAGAAGGTTGAGAATCCAAGCACAGGAAGGCGAACTGGAGATTATGTGAGTAATCAATTAGTGAATTTAATGCAGATATTAGAATATAGATGAGTATGAGGGGAACAGAGAGTTAAATGAGAGGAGAACAGTTGAAAGATGGGTGAGACATTTAGCACATTGACAGAAAAGGGAAGTATGAAGTCCCTCAAGACTGCAGGATTCACCTCAGAAGGAGAAGATTGACAGACCTTTAAGAAAGAACCTGAAAAAAGGGCTTGAACTTCTCCTCTGTTTTCTTGGAGGCTGGCTACTTGGGAAGAGGATGGAGTTTTCAGTGTGTCTGGAGAACTGAACTAATTAATGAGGTGAGGCAAAGGTTCAAGCATACTAAACATGCTGAGGAAGAGAGGAAGGCCTGAACTCCTGAGAAAACTTGGTCATGTCGTCTGTAAGGCAGAAGTTCTCTTTAGACTAATACATGGATCTGCCATGCATTGAGAATTTTTTATAAATACAACTTGATTTGCAAGCCTGAAAAAGAAAACATGACAACCAATTTAAAAGGTGTGGAAAACCTTCCTTCTAGTATATATGCTTAAGCAAAGACTGCTTGCACTATCAGAAACCTCTGAGAAGGAGATGTGTATTTCTAAATACTTCCATCACAGAGGTCATAACCCATCTTTTGTTTAGCAGCTCACAAATATATTGCACACCCATGTGGGAACCCTTGAAGGTGATTGTAGTGGACCATGGCCTTTTGTTCTCATTTTTGTAAGCTGTAAGCCTTTATCCTCCCCATCCCTCTCAAAAAACTAAAATATCAAGTCAATTCATCTATGAATCCTTTAGGACTTTACCTCCCATGAAGTGTAACAACTAAGCAGTTAACATCTGTAAAGCATATAATACAAATTTTAAGAGCCTTCAGAATGAATACTCAGCTCTGCTGAAGCTGTGTGCACAGAGTTGGACTCTATTTGAAATATTTTTTGTTTGGTGCTTTTTAAAGTTGGCAGCAGTACAGTGATCTTATTCAGGGTGCTGGCTCCTCTCCTGCGGCAGCAAGAGAGTAAGAGAAACTAGAGAGTGCAGCAGCAGGAGATTACTTCTGGACAGTTTATGATTAGAGTTAAAGTCTGTGTTTAAAAAATACTGGCTTGTATGAACAAGGTCACTAAAATGAATTGCTCTTTCTTTTTTAAGTTAGGCTTTTCCTCTGTTAAGAAAAGATCAGGAAAAGAACCTTAAGAAGAAAGGTCCCCAGATTTGTTAGTTTCCATCAAGGATGATGGATCTGGGTATGGCTGACCACAAAAACTGTCCTCAGACTCCCTCTGCATCTTCGTGCTGTGCTCCCTGCAGTACGACTGCAATGGGATGCCCACATTTACTATCCCCCTCCTGCCACTAGCACCCCATCCCCAGCTGCAGGATGCTTCAGTGCCTAGGTGAGCCGCTTAGCAAGGGCAGGGGAGAACCGGCTGCCCCTGCCCCCTGTAAAGGGTGGGACAGCTCCCCGTCACACACAGGAGTGTTGGAGCAGCCCTGCACTAGAGCTAACTCCTCTCCTTCAGACAGGCTGTGAACTTATCTGGGTTTGCAGGGAGAATCAATAGATGTCGATAGGAGGTTTTTCTTAAATCCTAAAGGTCAGCCCTGGGCAGTGTAGCATGTTATCTTAAGGAAATAGCAAGTGAAAAAAATTTCAACTGGAGAGACAGTTTACTGACTATATGGTTTTCCAGAAGGCTTGGGTCTTGTATTTTCTTTTATAATTGAAATCTGAGAAAGATGCTTATAAGTATTTCTGCAAATTAAGAGGACAGTACCTATTCAAGATTTTTTCTTTTCCCCCACATGACTCAGAAGACACAAAGTCTGCAGTAACTCAATCTCAGTGCTAAGCCTCTCTGTTGTCATTCATGGCATGTCCAATAAAAGTGATTTATTGCCTGGCTGCAAGTCAAGACACTTGATCACTATCATAATTTCTTTCCCCACATCAGCCTTTTCCCATCTTATGCAAGCCCAAGCTAATTTAGATAAGGTCAAGATCTAGGCCACTCCTTAAAAGTTTTTAACATGACTTTTCCTTCAGGTTCTTCCATCTCATTCTTGAAACATCTTTTGTAGTATCCCCAAGGCAGAGCTGGAAGAGAAGGTTAGCGGATAATTCAGTAGTTAAGCTATCCTCCAATATTTTATGTGCCTCCAAGGCATTAAATTTTCGCTTGTATCTGTTAAATTGCTGGGAGCTTTCTTCAGTGGTTAATTATCTATATGAAATATGTGGAGTTTGCAGTGATGCAGAACTTTGAAAAATTCTCCTCATGTTATCATTCTGAAGGTGGACACATAGACATTATAGATTCATCTCCATAGTTTTTGGAAAGTGTGTGTGTATATATATGTATACATATATGTATATGTGGAATGACAAAACAAATTGAAAGACTTTAACCCTTCTTATAAATGTAACTTGAACTTAGATCATCCCTTCCCCCATTAGCTATGAATGCGGCAATCCTCTCTGAATATTTCTTCTCATATTTAGTGTGAAAAGCAAAGCAGGAACAAGATTTTTAAAGGATTTTTTTTCCCAAGTCATCCCCACAGACATTTTCTGAAAAGGATAATCCATCTTAAAACATGTTGGCTTGCAAATTCGTCATGCCTCTAGCAGATCTGAAGAATACTGCAGCAGCTAAAGAGCCAGCAGATATAGTTGTTTCCTCCAGCAATATCCTGGGGAATTTTATAGAGTTGGTGGTAGGCTTTGTGGTCTTTTTTGACCGGCCAGGTAAGTGCAGAGGACAGTACAGGCATGGTACGAGGGACAGAAACAACCGTCTGCACTTTATGGAACGATGAAGGAGGATGGAATTACTCTGCATATTTTTTTCCCTTAAGTCACACCTTGCAAGCAGGATGAGCGTTCTTTGTGGGTATTCCTGTCCTGAGTGCACTGAGACATCTGAGCTTTTTTCAGTGGCTGAGAGGAGGATTATTTCTGTGTATTTATTGAGTTAAATTATTTTTAAATATATCAGTCAAAGTGTCTGAAAAAACATCTATTTTGCCAGACTGATTTGGAATCTTTTTTGTTGCAATTTCTGATGGTATCTTACAGAAAATGAAAGTGTCTTATTCACACAACCACTTAGCGTTTTCCATTCCATTATAAGCATGCTAGCATTGCTCATATCACCACTGTGATTCAGAGAAAAATCAATGTGATTTTAATTACTAGTGGCCTATGCTTCCGTTATCTAAGACTGCCATTGCACATATGGTGGACCTGAGGCAAATTTAGGTGCCACTGAATTAAATTTGGTTTGTGTTTGTAATGAAGGTTTTCACGTCCTAGGAAAGCAAGCTGTACTGTATTCAGTAGAACTGTTCAGAGGCTGCTGTACAGATATATGATGTGATTGTTTGATATATTTCTTGAAATAGATCTGCGCTGAAAGACCACATTGTAAAGCATATGAAGAGGGGCCAAAAAAGGGAGGATGTGCACAGTCATTCTGGAACTTTGTGTTTGTAATGAAGGTTTTCACGTCCTAGGAAAGCAAGCTGTACTGTATTCAGTAGAACTGTTCAGAGGCTGCTGTACAGATATATGATGTGATTGTTTGATATATTTCTTGAAATAGATCTGCGCTGAAAGACCACATTGTAAAGCATATGAAGAGGGGCCAAAAAAGGGAGGATGTGCACACTCATTCTGGAACACAGAGTCATGCCTGGCAGAAGTAGCAAACAGCAGGTGGAGCCAGCATCTGAGGCACTTGGGACCAGCATGCAGTTTCTTAGGAAGCAAGTTTTGTTTTGTTTGTCTGTAACCAGCTTAAATGATGCAGACCAGCATGCAGTTTCTTAGGAAGCAAGTTGTGTTTTGTTTGTCTGTAACCAGTTTAAATGATGCACTATTGTTTTCCTCTCTGGTTCCTTAATTTCTGCAGTAGGACTGTGCGGTGCTGCCAAAGTGATCAGACTGCGGAGCAGGGAGCTGCGAGGGTCAGCATTGCTGACCAAAGAATTCTCAACCTAATGCATATAAAGCAAAGATAGAGCACTAATAAACGGACACAGTATTAGGCCTTCTGCCACTTCACTCCTATAAATTGCAAAAATTGCAAATCTGAACAAAGGCTGAGCAAGCAAGGTAATCTTCAGCTTGTTACATGATGAGCGTGTGATTATTCTACTTAGTACGTTTGTGAAAAGCTGAATTTCTGCTCTTTACAGTTCTGTGAATCTGCAGTGCCATACCCTAAATCTAGACTTTGCCAAATGCCTTTTTTTTTTTTTTTTTTTTTTAGTTCAAATAGCTACATTGAGTTAATTTGCTTCTCTCATGCTCCTCCTTTTCATGATCACATTCACATAGTTCTGTTCTGCCAGTCAGTTTCTCTGGGGACAGCAAAGGAATACACTTCAAAGTTTTATGAAGATACACTCACAGAAGCTTAATATTAAATTTAGGCTTGAAGATGTGCATGCCAGGATTGCTCTCCTTCATTTCTGTTGTACTATGCAGCTCTCTAACTCTGGGTTACTTGAACTTGCCAAGAAAGTTCAGAATGTAGCTTAATTTTTAGGGAAACTGTCTGCTTAAAAAAGGGAATGTGCTCGAGGTTTTAACAAACTACCTGAGGATATTCTATGAGCAAAAGGAAAATATGTCTCAGATAATTTTTTCATTCTGAATTGTTTGACTTTGGCTGCTTAAATGAAGAAAAAAAACCACCCATGTTTTGCAGTTAGTTCTGAACTTTTTTCCGTATTTAATTTCAGTATTTGTCTTATAAACTGCTAGGTGGGTTTTTTTTTTTTTGTGAGAAAACTTGTGAATTTGGCTTCCAAACACAACCTCAACAGGGAAAATTATTTAAGAATTAAGTTACAATGCTATGTATTGAGAGGAAAGACCAGTGTTATTTTCATCCTGAGGCTGAAAGTGTCTCTCTAGCAACTGGAAATGGAGTTAAGCTTGCCAAGAGTTCCTTGTGAAGCAGATGGAGAGGCAACTAACAACCTTGCTGAAATCTTGTTGGTTAAGCCTTCTGAGTATCCTCAGAGCTCCCCGAGCTACCTATCAAATTAACTTGATCGCTGCACTATATGAAAGTAGCCTTCAACCTTGTCAATGTCGGTTGCAATTTTGCACCTTTCCCCCTCCCCAAGTTCTGAACAGTCAAACTCTCAATTATCTCTCCATGTGCTTAAGAGTGATTACAGGTCTGTGGGTGATTCCTGGAGAACCTGGGCCATGTGCATCTTCTTTTGTTGTAGGCTTTAAATTTTCTTTACTGATATTCGAAAGACACCCAAGAATGTGATAATTATGTGCCTGCAAACTTTTAATGACTAGATAAAATAGTATTATATATGGCTGCATGCACTGAAGGATGGAAAAGGCGAATGTTTGATTGCTGAATAAGACTTGTTTGCAGAATGCAGGGAAAGAAACAGCCACAGACTCCGCCGGCATTCTCAGATGCACAACATGATCCAAAAGCTGATTGTAAGATGATGCTATCAGTCTGTCTTTTCTTGCTGCCTGTGGGTTCTGAATATAAATCACAAGCTGTGTATGCTTCAGCTGATCCTCTTTGTTCCCACTGTGACCTTAGAGTAAATATATTGTTTTTTTCATTTATATTTAAGAACAGATGAAAGTATGTTGGGACTTTCTTCCCTATCCACAGAAACTAAATCAATATTTCAGACCCATTCTGTGGTACCAATTAACTATTCCCCATCAGAAGTAATGTCTGTTTTAGAAGATAACGCACCATCCAGTCTGTTTATTTCTTATTCTCACAAGCGTGCAACCAACAAAAGTGGAATCAAACGTTTATTTAATTGACAGTTCTTCCTTTTCAGCTGCAAGAAATCTGTGTCTATGCAGAAAGCACACTATGAAATGAGTAGATACATGGGTATAAAGTCATTGATGTTCTCCCTCTGCTTCCACTATATTGTACTGAGTATTCAGACCTGTGTCTGTGTGTCAGTTTAATTATTAAGAGCTTCTCAGTCCGCAAAGACAAATTATGCTCTTTGATATGCCTGGAACCCCTTCTCTGAAGCAAGAGAAACCACATCTAGTCAATTGTATGTAATGTGGCCTTCAAGGACCGCAGCGTTCACAAGCGGCCAAGAGTGGAGGTAGCCCGTATTTTCTGAGTGGGCAGGCTTTGGGAATTGTGAAGGAATGTGTTACTACAGGAGGTAAGAGTGAAATTTCCAACCTGTCTGGAGAACATAGGTGGCCAAGCCTTGCAGGCAGCTTTGAAAGGCACAGCCTCAAGCTCTGCATATTGAGGCATTTATCAGGGTAAACTCTGTGCCAGTTGATAGCGAGTAGCAGGAAGGACAGATGGTGTAAGGAGCCCCTTTTCTCTGGCTGCATGTACAGAAGAGTAAGCCATGAATTGTTTGCACCAAAGAGAGAAAATACAGCTGGTGTCTTGCAGATCGCTTATTTTGCTGTGGTTCTGAATTTTATTACTCCGTGTTCAGGTTTTGTAGATAAGACTCAGTTAAAAAAGAAAGATAATATATTCTCAGATAAGAGGAATATGCTAGATACAAGAGCAAGGATAGGGGATGTAGATATACAGGCAGTGGTCAAAAATCTAAAGTACTAATGTAATCTTCCAGACTTTTTTTGAACCAAAATGGCAAATTTTGGACTATATTAAAATTTGTTGAGGAAACACAAAATTTATGGAACATATTTTTAACAAGAAATATATTTACTTATTAAAAAGCTGTTTTTGACCCAAGCCCATTTGGCAGAGGAGTACTGTGTGGACAGAAGGATTTCAGATCTGTGTGGAAAGTAAAAATTGTTCGTGGAAAGAAATATAAAAGGAGATAAGAGATTTTTTTCTGAACTTTAGATAGGAAGTGGGCTGGCTTGGTAAAGAAGTTATTTTATTAAAAATGCATTCAAGATTAAATTATTAGTAAATGTAAGTTGAATTTTGTTGAGTAGTTTCAGATTCATTAAAAAAATAAAATTTTCAGTGAATATGATGAAATTATTGTGGATGCTACATAGGTCCCTTTATAGAGCTTTAACTTTCAATAAAATATTTGAAAATTCTTAAGCATTTGCTGAAAATTTGCCCTAAAACTGATTTTAGATTGACAAAGAACAAGACTTTTGTTTATTTCACTAAAAAAACAAATTCATGTAATTAAAAAATATATATATAAAAGAAGGCCCTTTTCCTCTCCACACCTCTAGAAGATACCTGAGACAGCTGTGTAGTTGATTGCATTAGCACAGTCTTATCCTTCTTTCTCAATATTTCCATGCCTGTTATCTATATACCTTCACATTTGCTCATGTGTCTTTTCTGGCTTCGAGCTCCGACGTCAGTGTGGTTTCAGTATAAGCAATACTGTAAACCCTTCTGCTGGAATTTGCAAAGAATTTCTCATTGAAGAGCTCTCAAGTAGCAGAGAGGGAATAGGGCAAATTAATCCTGACAGTGCCAACACTAATTTATCACAAAATAGCTATGGACAAGTGCAGGGATAACGTGATGCTGTATGGAACAGCCCCATCACAGTCCTGCAGCCTCTGTCACTCTTGAGAGGCAATCCGTAATGGCACTGATCTTGCCAGGGCTTGTTGTATATCTGTATGTCCCACTCACGGGAACAGCACTTACATTTTGATCCTAGCTAGCTCACACCGAGTGCCTAAGGTACGTGTGCATCGCGACTCTCTTGTTTGAAGGCTGTGTGTTCTGTGTAAATCTGTTTGCAAGAGAAAAATCTTTCTCATCTCCAGCTTATTCCTACAACTGCAACCCCAGAGAAGCATCATGCTATATGCAAGCAAATCAATCTCTTAGAATGGAGGCAATTTCCTGTTTTCAAGAACCTATAATGAGATTAGGGGGAAAAAAAAAACTACACAAATTTAGAAAATTCACTGAGGAGATTATTGAACTGAAGTCAGGCAAGCTTGAAAGTGTATTTGCTGTTGGTCCCACATTATAACTTTCCACTATTAGTTTGCCAGGGCTGACTTGGTGAAAGTTTTTCTGGAGCAGGTACTTGGCACTTCTCTGCTTTAGATAAAAGATACAAATATTGACAAATGTAGTCATATACAAATATACGTACAGGTCAAATATGTATTTTTCTCCTGGAGAAAACAAAACAATCTACTCAAATACACCAGATCCCTTAGGTGATATAAAGTATCCTGAATTTGACCTGTGTCTGTGGATTTACACTGCTAAACCACAGCTGTGGCTTTGGCTCTGGCGCAGGCAAAGAGTTTCCTATTAGAAGCCTGAAGCCTCCTGAGAATTTGGGGTCCCCATAAAAAAGGCATCTGTGGGGTTTGAATTTAAATTCTGAAAGGTTTCAAGGTTGTGATGGAGCAACTCTGTATAGCATAACCTCATTCCCACTTTTGAGAGACACATAATTTCTTCCTTAAATCTAGTTCCTTTGTAGACAACATTTTCAATCAACTGCATCCTAAAAGTATTCCGTATTTACAGTTACCCAAGCTGACACCACGCGAAGAAGCAGTGATAGTTTCAAAAATTAACTTTGCAATAGCTACATAAATAAAGATGGTTTGGAAATAGTGTATTTATGTATGCTTAATAATATGTCAAGTGTGATATGTACCTCACATCCATTTTTTCCACAAATAAAGCAAAAAACTCCACAACACCATATGTTGCATGCAGATTTTCTCCTAAAGTGTATGTCCATTATAGCATAAAGCCTCCCTAAAATTATGCACATGCTTATTGTCTTCTTCATGCTTTGGTTGGACCCAGATTTGCCTGCACCGACTGGTATGGAAGCTTGTGGATTCAGGTATGGAAGCTTGTGGATAACGTACCAGGTAGTTTGTTACCGTATGTGACACGTAGCCTTATGTTCTGCACTCACTGTGTTTCAGTTTCTTAAGGAAGTTGGAAGTGTTGGTTCTGTTAGGGAGAGTTGAGAGGGGTTTAGACCTTTCTACCTGAGATGACCCTACAATAGCTGTGGTCCACAGAAATGCTAAATTGCCTTGGGATAAAAGCAGGCTGCTGAAAAAAAAGTGTCTCTCTTACAGATTTGTACTCAGTGGCTTTCTTTCCTGAAGTACTTCCAAGGATTTTTGCACTTTTGCAGCTGCGGATGCAGAAGCTTTCTGCTGCCTTGCTGGCAGGAATCTCCGACCAGCAGGTGCTTCCAGTGTGGGCTGTGCCGCATGTGCTGGCCCTGTGCTGTCTGGTCCTGTGTTAGCTATCTTAAACCCAGTTTACAGCTAAATGTGAACCTCAGAAGTAGATCTTAAATGCATCACACACTTTCAGGAGAGCAGTTTCATTTGATTACAGCATGCTGCAAGTGAGATGAGCCCAGAGCTGAAGCGGACTGGGAGCCTTTCTTTCTGGCTCATTCTTTCTCTCCTGCAGTATGTGAGGGTTCTGCTAAGATGCTGGATTGCTGATAACTCAACAGTGAATCCTAACTCTGAAAACTTGCCTGAGAATGGGACATCTGTGGTTTGTTTTGTGGTTGTTTGGGTTTTTTGTTATTTGTGTTTTGGTTTTTTTTAATTTATTTATTTTGGCATAACGGAAGCTTATCTGTTGAGCAGATGTGAACTTTCCTGTTGTACAACTCTCATTATCAACCATCAATTAGCTAGGCTGAAGTTATGGAGAGTTAACCTTTAGCTTGAGAAGGTCTGAAGTTCTTCATCAAACAACTACACATTTCGTCCAATATCAAGTATTCCAAGATGCTAAAAGCCCTTTGGTACTAGGGACAAGTCCTTGTGTCACATGGTGTTTCGTTGAAGATGGCTGGGTAAATCAGTGTTGAGCCTTGTCTGCAGGTGCATCACTGCCTCATTCTACCCAATTTCTCTCTCACACCATATCCAGGAACCTGTGATGGATCAGAACAAGTGTTTAACATTATCTTGAGGTTTCACTGACTAGTAGGTAGCTGAGTCTGAGAGAAACATTTTTATTGAACAGTATGAGAACAGAGGAGTAGTATTTTGATTTTGTTTACTTTCTCAGTTATTGCCACAGAAAGGCAAAGTACTGTCAAGTCCTCTCACAGATACATCTTGTGAGCTTGCCTGGTAGGTTTTCTGTCTGTCACACAACTGTCTGTGTGTGTGTGTTAGGCTTATTGCACAGAAAGGGCTTTAATGTAGAAAGAAAACAATGCCGCTGGACTCATTTGGTGTAAGAGGTTGGCTGCACTCTTACCAGCTATCAGTTTCACTGCATTACTATGACTTTAGTTTCCAGAAAGTATTTTTCTAGTAGTAATTTTTAGTTATTGTTAATGCTGCAACTGTCCTCCATGGGAGTATTTAACAATGAAAAGCACGTGTAAAAAAATTGTTGGAATTTCAGTGAAAGATACAGCCTGCAGAGAAGTAATCCGATCAGGAAAATTTTTCATGTTCTTTCATGGACAAAGAATACTGAGTGCCAACTGGTGTTTCAAAGTTCAGGTTAAATTCAGATTGGGATGGCTGAGGAATACAGTGTATCAGCTGTATGGGAAGATGGGATGCAGCTCAAATGGTGATTTTGTCAGATAGACAGTATCTTGAAGGTTGCTTATGAGTTTTTTTTACAGTATTTATAGCTGTATTTCATCATTAAGGTAAAGTCTGAATGGATGTATGTCTGTCTTTACATACTGTGCTTCAGTACCTTCCTATACATTTTAAAGGATGTAAGAAGATTGATTGGCAGTGATGAGTGCTCTGTTCATGGGAAGCATGGGAAACTTTGAAAGATGAATAACTGGAAAAAAAGTACAAGTCGTGTCCTGTTCAGTTATTACAAATGCATGCAGAGTTGCTCAGTTTAATTCACTTTTCTCTGAGGGCGATTCAGTCTGTTCCCTTTTGGAACAGCTGCTCGGTCCCAGCAAAGCAGGACAAGGCAGGCTCCCCAGTTTACAGAGAGCAGAGTCCTGCTGGACTCCAGTTTGCTCTGCGGTGAGCGCTGACCTCAACGCCCGCTGGGAGAAGGGAGTTTGAAACTCAGTTACTCAGCACTGCAAGGGATTAAAGGCTCCAGTTTCAGTCTATTTAAATGTTCTCAAACTTTTTTTGGTACCTTGAATTAGATTATCAAAATGGAATTAAATTCGAGAACGCCAAAATTTAATGTGAAGTGGAACTCTTATTTCTTTGCCTGCCTCAATTACGGCAGAAAGATCCCTGTGCTTTTTGTACTTTCATGGCAATTAGGAGTTTCCCTTTGCTGGGCTCACTAGTAGCACTGTAACTTTGAACAGATTGGTATCCTCAGCTCCAGCTTCAAAGCCAAAAAGAAAGTAGCTCTGTCTGATAGTTTTATTATATGTTTTTAAACTACATGCAACAAGAGAAGTGGTGATTTAGTGGTTCTGCAATGCTTTACTGACTTGAGTTCAAATTATAACAGACTGCTAACCCCTGTTTCTCACCTGTAACTCCAACCTATAAATTATAAACATGCTGGCAAAATTGTTATATTATTATTTTTTTATAGCTCTCAAATTACAGCTCTGTCTGTCCTTGAGCTGGTTCTTTGTATTTGTTACAGTCTCCTGAGGGAGGATTCATTGACTAGTGACTCCACATTTTAGCTCAGAGAAAATTCAGTCTCGTTCTGGTGTCTTCAATTTTTCACAAGACCTTACTGTTCCTCATTGATTATGTACTGAGGATTAATTATCCTGTCATTTAATGTGTTTACACTCTTGGACAACGTATTGGCTGACTTATTCTAGTATGGTCAGCATTTTTTCCTAGTATGGGGCATGTTTCTTTTATTAATTGCTGGAGAAGCAACATGTTGCCATTAGAATGAATGGAAGTGATTGGTTAGCAAAACTGTATTTATTCCCTCAATAAATCTATGACGATAATTTTCTTTTGCTAACTCAGAGAACTGGAATGCCTACATCTTTTGCCTTGAAGGCATTAGAAAAAATGATGTTTCATGAAAGAAGATTACTCTGGTAGGTTGCTTTACACAGGTCAGTGCACTGTCCAGAAGTATGTGGTATTATGTAGATCTGCTTTTTCAAATACATGACAAAAGAAGTATGATTAAATATGGGAAATGTATAATATGGATTCTTACTTTTAGTAGTTGGAAAATTCTGTCCGTTCATCTTGCAGAACTTTAAAAATAGAGAGATAGGTGGATGTTAAATATGTAATTTAACATGTTTCTTAAAGAAGTTCAGAAAGAGAAAGTAAGATTTAAAATAGTGAAGAACTAGGCATTTTGGTTCAGAACTGAGGCTACTGCTAATTCAGAGCCTAGCCATCCAGTCCTCCAAAAAATCAACTCAAGAGCTAAAAGCGAGGACATCCCAGGAGATTTTTCTCCATCAAGTCTTGTGTCTTTGGAGGGGACAGTGTTGTCAGTGTAGTTTCTTCCACTTGCTTCTCTACAGGCTGTTTAGGTTTAGGATTCAAAGTTGTTAGAAAGCTGGAAAGCCAGTGGCATTTACAGAAAGGATTTGTGCTGTACTGTCAAGCCAATTCCCCAACACAACTTAACATCTCCGTACTCAGATGCATATACATCTTACTATTTATACAGTATACACCTTCTGTGAAAAATGGTTCCTGTCCCTGATGTGAGCTGTGGGGGAAGCACTGAGATGAAATGTCACTAAGACGTCACCTGACAGTGTGATACATTGCTGCCTAAAATTACACACAGGCAACTGAGAGCCATATGGCCTCCGGGCTGAGCAGCAATGTCGAGTCTGAACGTTTGTCCCTCTCAGTCCTTCCAGCAAGTCCCCCTTTTGGATTGCTGGACTTTTGAGATCCCAGAAAAAGGGAATTCTGATACATGTAAAATATAAATATGTGAGCAGATACTGCACAAATGTGTTCTGAAGGTCAGCTTATTAACTTGGTAATAAATATTGTATAGAAGCTGAAGTTAGAGGTCAGGAGGAGGCACAGCTTTGCTGCTTCTGCAATCCACCGTTAATGTTTTCTTCCTGATTTGGGTATGTAATAGTTCCTTCTTGGGTGCTGTGGCAGATGGTGTTCATGTGTTTAAATCCGTTGTAGCCATAAATCCTAGAGTAACAGAATCCCTAATTCTCCTCCTTCGTTTACCTAGTAAAAGGTGAAGTTATTAGTATGAGAGGAGAAAACAGTCTGAGTTATCAAAATAATCCTAAAAGCTTCTAGTCCAGGTCTGTGAGATGCAGAAACAAAGTGTTGGAACATTTTTCTTCCACCTTTTTTTCTACAGGCCTAAGGCAGCATTCTTCCCTGTGTTGTTTGTTTTCTCAGTATGATGCTGGTTGTGGTAGATATTTGAATGTTCCAGGTGCAGTGTTTGACACAGCATCCCAGTCAGCTAATAAGAGAAAATACGCGGGACTCCATCAAACCCATGAGAACAGTGCAGCTTGTGCCGGGTGTGCTCGGAATTGCCTGGTGTCGCATCCTCACCTGAACCTCACTTTGATGGGAACTCACTCGGAATGTCGTCTCTCTTCTCTTCCAAATTTTCTTAAACACTTGAATCATTCTAAACTGCATTTTACAGTTAGAAATTTTACTGGGTTAGCAGTGGTTTGTATCAGCAGATTTTTTTCCCACCTGTGGACAAATATCTGTCTGGGGGCCTCGGGCAGCATGTCTGTGCAGTGAAATAAAGCAGAACCGTACTGGGCTCACACTTGCAGTGTCACCTTGGCTGTGGAGATCTGATGGACACGTACAGATCTCCAGGGACTTCTTACTCAACAGCTTTGTGTCAGTGCTCTGAACACCTCTCTCACAAATGCACTTTCTGTGAAGGGAGCCAGTTTTTCTGGGGTCTAAGATTGATGTCAAGGCATATAGTGACAGGTCAGAGCATTAATTAATATTAGCGTAAATTTGGTGTTCTTATTTTAAAGCACACATCTCTGATAACAGCTCAGTAGCTTTTTTTTATGAAGATGTCATATCTGAGACCCTAGTGTTGTGTTGGATACTGAACTTTCTGTGTGCTCGGTAGCTCCTTGGCTTTAGCGCAGTGGCGGGAGTTGGAGCTGTGCGGCTGTGAGCTCCGTGATGCTCCAGCATTACCTGCCCTTCTGCATGTGCTGACAGTCTTCTGTAGTTATTGACTTCATGTCTAGGCCATAGCAGACTGTGATGCTACTGTCTGAACATCTCTTGCCTGCTAGTCGTATGCCAATAGACAGATCTGAGGTCAGTGTTCAGAATGATTAATTTGCTGGCCTGATATCAGAGCGAGTATTAGGGTACACCATTTTTTGACATGACAAAATTAAGAATTCTAGTATTTATGGTTTATGTCAAGCCACAGACCTTTATGGGATCGCTGATTCTACCTTGTTGCATGACTGCTAGAGCCATTGGATTTCTGAGGTAATTCTGACTTTAGCAATCTTTCGTACTAATTTGGTATGAAAGTGCAAGCCTGTTTTTGTTGTCATTTCTGCAGTGACTGTAGGATGCTGGGATGGTATTAAACCACCAGTTTCAGTAAGAGTTACTACTCTGTCTCTCCCGTTGCTGCGTGTATGCAAAGGCAGAAAACTTTGGCTTATTGTTTCTGCTAAAATGAGCTGGTGACACAATGTGAGTGCTCCGCCAGTCTGTCTTCAGCACATCCCACCTGGCTTACAGGAAAGCACAAATGTGTGTGAGGGCATGGTTTTGGCAAAACATTAACTGTGTGATGACACTAGTCTTACACCACTTTTGGGCTAGACCTAATCTGTGGTCCCACCAATCATTTACAGGAGAAATTACGGAAAAGGAGGATCTTGCATAAACTGCAAGGAAAAGTCTGTTTCTTCTTATTTCCGGTGACAGCATTGTCACTGAGTATGGAAGGATTCTGATACATGCACATAGCTCTAAGGTAGCGTTATCATCTCACCAAGAGCGATATGTTCTAGTTAGAATAGTTCAGAACAATATGATACCTGAAGTATTGCGTGTGACAGTGTGTTCAAGAAATGGTGATTGATCTGAAAGAAGAAATGTTTATTCACTGGAGAGACCTGAGAAAGGAGGAGGGGCAATCGCTGTGAGTAAAAGGGGGAAACCCACGTACCCTGGGTGCCTTAGAAGTTTGGGAGAGAGGTGAGACTGAGAAGAGATATAGATCTTTGTGTAGGAAAAGCAAAGGAGAACCGCAGGAAGACAGCTGTAGCATTCTGAAAGCTTATTCCACACAGTAGGATTAGCTCCATGCAGTTCACTGAACAAGAGCCATGCATTGACTGCATGACAAAAGCAGTCTGTGGTTATTCACTGTCTCATGTTTTTTATTTGTTCTTTCTTTTTCTTTTTTTTTTTTTAAGTATTTTTCTTCCTTTAGTGGTTCACCTTATTTTACTTATTGTGTGTGTTCTAAGGGATTTTTAAGGAGGATTGAGAGCTGTGTTTGTGTCCGATGGATCCTGCATGCTAATTACCAGCTTGACAGGGTATAATAACAATACAAGAGCATCAGTGAAGGAAAAAAATTAGCAGAATATACAATTATTTTATAAAAGAGTTTCTTCCCTTGAGGGAAAAATCTGCACATTTACCATCTGTGACAAAGGAGATGTTGAACTGTATAAGTGAATTACCCATAGCTCTGCGTACGTGTGTATGGAACAGGATGAACTTGAAGTGACATTAAGCAATTTTGTTATTGCAAGAAAAGACTAGAAAAAGCATTGAACTGCAAAGCTGCATTTCCCTCTCTTTCAAAAGCCTAATTCAGGTTGATAAACGAAACATGATGTAAAGCAGAAATATTACATAGACTTTTATGGAAATGTTTATTATACTGCATAAAGCTTTAATTTTTCTTTGTGCCATGTTCTAGGTGGAAACTTACAGTATGTTGAAAGAAAAATGTAGAAGACCTAAGTTGTGTCAGTATTAATGATATGTTTAGATGGACTTTATTCATCTACAACAAAGGACATTGTAGCAGTAATAAGGGATGGCTCCCAGCAACAAAACCCTCTTACTCTAAAATAAGTGTATTATTTAAAGTTCTTCTGTCAATGAACTTGATAATATGCACTGTTATCTGGTTTTCAGTCTGGTTTTCAGTTTTCACTTAAGTAGCATCAGAAAATTAGGCCAAATGACATTGCAGAAGTTAAATTCTGTATTTCCTCGGTTAAATTTTTAATGTGCAAGAGAAGTCTTCTTACCTTTGTACCCCTTGTATATTTGATGAGAGATAGTCCTTCACAAAACTCTTAGCTCAAGTCCTGTGTAACCATGTGTTATCAAATTACAGGTGAGTCTGGACCTTTCAGTCGTGACATTCTTCAGCTTGCAAAAAGAAAATAATATAATATGTTTGATGTCTAAATTGAATGTCAGGAGCTAAAGCACAGAACTACGTGGTACAGGGTATGGAAAGCAGCAAAGGGTTAGGGTCTAGGGTGCATGAGAAAAGAATGACTTTCCTCAGGAGGCTTTCAATGAGGAACCTGACCTACAGTGTATTTCTATCGCCTTTCCTCTTATTGATGTTCTCAGGCCATAGGTAACAGCAGAATGATGACTGTAGTACTAAATACTGATTTGTAATCAAAGTAGATGAAGCAGCCAAAAAGGAGTCTCATTTTAGAAGAAACCTGGAACATAGAGAAAAGAATTGAAGAAGCTGTAGCCAGATGGTCTATCAGTCCTGTGAACAAACCATTTTAAGAAACATAGTGGAAGAGTTGAAGAAGACCATATACAAGAAGTGACAGGTGGAATTTCTGTGGATCAGAGGAGGAGTGTGTGTGCACTGCAGACTCAAGTACATGGATAACAGCTGCTTATTACATACAGGTAGAAATATATAAAATACCATATGTGCATTCACTTAGTTATCGTGTTATTTTCTGTTCCTCCTGTCCTTCTGCCCTTCAAGAAGGACATCATCAGAATTTTCCTGTATTCCTTGGAATAATTTAGGCAGTTTGCAGACCTTAACCTTTAACAAGAGCCTTGATCATTACAGGAGTAGTAAAATGCTGTTATCACCAGTTCACCACAAAGCAGTGTCCATGCCAAACTATTTTGATTCTGACTATAAGGAACACCCTACTGCATAGAACATGGTGGTTCATTGTAATGTGCTTGGCATTACACAGCTTTCATTTGGCCAGTGGTTAGTTTTCCTCTCCTCATATAGGTATTTGTAAGTAAATATTCTATGTATATTGCTAAAGCAGTGAGAATTTTAACTGAGCTAACAAGTAACAACTGTAAAAGGCCAGTCTTTGGACTAGAGCAGAAGTATATGTAGACAAAGCTCCCATGATACTAAGTTACTGTATTCTTATTGCCATGTTGAAGGAAAATTATATCATACCATTAGAAAGGCCAGTTGATAAAAGCCACAGAAATTTAGTGTGGGTCAGCAGTCATCATTAGCTATTTGAATACAGAGTCAAATATTTTAATAATGTAGTCTATTTTTTAGTGTATATTGCCATGCAGTTTGTCGTCAGGAGAAATAGAAGGTATGTTATTTGTCTTCCTGCATTTCATTCTGCAGTCAAAGTTTGACAGTAACAGTACTTGCAAAATTTAAATGCTAAAAATGTAAATAATGCATGTGCTTCCTATATCTGTGGCAGATATATGACAAGCTGGCATACCATGAATGAAATACTTCAACTATTTTTGCCTAGAAAGGACAGGCATTACATAGGCTACATGCACAGTTGTAGAGACAACTGGAGAAATCTTGACTCTGTAAGTTGATGGAAAAGTTCTCATTGGCTGCACTGAATGCATTCTTTTACCCAATTATTTTAGAAATACACATAACCAGATTACCAGATTCTTTCTTGATAATGGAACAAACAAATCTATCCATTGCAGCATCAAGCCTCAGCAGTTAAATCCATCTTGCACAATAACTTTTCCCTCTTCTTTTGTTTTTTGGGTTTTTTTTTTTTTTTTAAATCATGCTTTCTGAATTGTAGCTTCAGTTCTTTGCTATCTTTCTAGGGAAAACTAAGAACTATTTTTAATGTTAATTTCTTTCAATAAATAGATAACTCTTCAATTAGATATGCTTATATAATTAGAAAGCTGTTTTGCTTTAGCTTTATCAGGAGTTTTATGTGTTCTACAAAAATGTGTATTTTGTGCACATTGTGACATGAGCTATGCACGAGTATAGTAATTTGCAGGGGTTTTGATTGTTGTGTGGACCAAATTAGAGCAAAATGCGAAGAACTCCATGCCCATACAAAGTTATTTGCAGCTAAATGTGACAAAACATTAATGCCATGAAACAGACTGTATATTAGTAACAAATACAAGGCATTCAGACAATAGCAGAGACAGAATTGTGCCTTGATTTGTATGGTTGCTCACTGATAGTGAAGAAGTTGGAAGCATTATATAAAACGGACTAAATGGATAGTTTATCTGATCCGGACTCACAACCTCAAACCTGTATCAGTTTGAAATACATGTGATTTTTCCAAGTTGCTGTCACTATATCCTTGAAAAACAGTAATTCCTTTATGCATCCCAGCACAGCAATATGTTACAGCAGTGTAGGCTGTTTCTCTACTATTAGGCAATGATTCCATTGAAATGAGAATTAATTTCAGAAATGAAAGACTAGATTGTAAATTCTGGCAGATTCATTCAATGTAGAAGATAGTTATCAAAATATTGCCCTGACAAGCAAAATGGCTGAGCCTAGGCAAGGGCAGCCAGCTCCCTGTGTGAGCTTCCCAATGCAAATACCACTTTTTCCAGTTTTAGGTGTTCATGTGCAGTTTGGAGAATCTAAGCCGTCAAAATAGGTACCTTATCTCAAACATACAACGTTGACAATTGGCCATACCTTGTACAAGCAAATGTTTGGGCTTCAGCTTTCAAATTACTCCGTTATTTTTCTATTACAGATGACCTTGTGGTTTTCCTGCCAGATGCCTGTTAGTAGGAAGCTGTTAAGCAAAGGTGCTTGCTCTTGATGGGGAAAAAAAAATCATTTAACAGTGTCCTCTGTTTGAAGATGTGATCATCACAAAGCACATAACTGATTAAGGAAAACATTGTGAGGGTCCGTAATTTTTGAATTGGCTCTTGTTAAAAAGGACAGGTGTGCCACATTCAGTGTTGTCCACTGGCAGGAAATAACAATTGGTGTAACATCTACTCAGTGTTGAAATGCAGCGTACCAGCTGTGTTTGTTGCAAAACAACACTGAGCAACTCAGGAGAAAATTATTCTCTTCATCATCTTCTCCCCATGACGATGAGGGGCAAGTCTTCTTGGAGGTTTGTGTTCAATGTTTTTTCTCTTGTTTGTCAGCATTTTATGAATCTGATTGATTTGTAGATGGAGGAAAAAAAACCCCCAAGGTAGAAATAATATTAACAATAGAATTAGTAATAGAAACAAAAAACATTTTCTAGTATTCCAAATCTAATTTCTAGTATAGCAAATTTTAAGTCTTCCATAATTAAAAGACAAAATATTCTTTAATCCTCAGCAAATTTAGCTATCTGATACTTTTTTTTTTTTTTTTGCTGTATCACGTTTCATATGCCCGTAAGGTAAAGAAAATTATTTGCTTTACAAAATTGCGCAGTAAAAGTTAGCAAATGTCATAATGGAAGTTGCTCATGCAAGTTAAGTTCATCTGTCCTGTACTTGCGTGTATATACAGTCTTTAATTGCATAACAAATAGGACTCTAACGTATTATTAATAAATCAGAATTACATAGCTGCATCCTGTTTTACACATGACACTGTCTTTTTCCATGCAGTCTCATACTGTGCATGACAACACAGAGCATAACCAAAGTAATAATTATATGCAGCGCTATAGATCTTGAATTAAAGCAATTTAATCCTTGGTGTCTGAAATAAGGTATCTAAATTCAACCTTGAGATCATTTTTTGCAAAATACACTGGGTATCCACCCTGAAGTTTGGAACTGGTGTTGCTCCATGGCTGTGCAAGTGTGCCTCAGATTTATGCCAAAGGTTTGTACTTCGGGTTTTTTCTTAGTTAAATGTTAGGATTACTCTTTAATTTCTTATTTTAAAAGCAGTGTCACTTAGCAGCACCCCAAATTTCATGTCCCCATTGTATTGTGTCTGACCAAGAACATAATGACACACGTCCTTGTGTGGCAGAGCTTATGCTGTATGGCGGTGGGATTGCTGGGGCTGAGTGTGTGTGCAGTTCAACTCATTCTCGAATAATATCTGTCTGCTCTGTGTGGATAAAAGATCCTGTGACACATTTTGTAAGAGTGGTGGTTTGCCGTGCTCCATATTGGCTGGCGTGTTCACAAACTCCTCAGGGAGTTGTTACAGTCTAATATTGTTAAAAGCTTCAAAACCTCTCCAGCAGAACTTGCGCTGGAGCCGCAGGGAGTTCTTCATGGCCAGCAGTGGCAGGATCATACCCATGAATGTAGAGCATTTGAGGATTCCCTGGGAAGGAACTGTAACCCTCACAAGAAAAATGCCTTTCCCATGACTGCAGTATTCCGAAAAACTGTGTGTGGTTGCAGTTTACAACATATTGCAGGGGAAAAATAAATGGAGAACTTTTTTTCCTTCATTGTGTTTAGATTAGCTATACAATTACTAAGCAGTATCTTTTCTGATTCTGGGCAGATCCTGTTAGCCTGTGCAGCAGCAGGCAAAATGCGTGAGTTAATGATGTAACGCTGCTGTAGGTGACTGAGGTGCTGCCTGGATGTGCTCTCTGAGCACGAGGGAGGTGACTCGTGTTCTCCTCCCTTCCCGGAAGAACAGCAGGTGCTTCTCGGTGTGAAACTTTCCAGTCAAGATACTGGTTAGTGGCCAAAGAATAACAGCACATCTAAGGCAGGCCAAGGTGATCTTGTGAAACTCCTGAGCCCTTTCTTTGTCCTCAGCTGCCCGAGTGCTGAGCGAGCCCCTTAGCAGAGCATCCTATGGGAAGGTGTGTGGGCAGTGCAGAAACGAACAAAAGCCGGGCCAGCCGCAGTGAGCACCGTACTGTGCGTGACACCCCCGTGCTCTCCTCTTGCCTTATCAAACCGCGTGTTGCGCTACCTGAGGCAAGCCAGTTTGCCTTCTGGTACAGGAGCAACCTCACCTGTGAAATGTTGTGGTGATACTTACCTTCTCCACCAGGATGCTGAGAGAGTTAATGATGCTTTTAAGAAGCACTTTGGGAGTTTGAGATTACTGCTAGCAGTATCTGTAATCCACAAAATAATATAGCAGTGGAAGCTAATTTGGTATTTTTTTTCTCATTTGTATTTGATTGCCATTTCTGTTTTTCAACTGATAAATGACCTCCAAACTTGCTAACAAAAATCCCTGCAAATGTGTGCCATTTCTTGTCTTAAATACATGTGAAGCTTTGTCATCCCAATGATAAATAATGCACTTGAAAAGGGAGCATCCCAATCACATTTGACCTGTTATAAAGTCAATAGGGTCTGCAATTACTCTGTGATCCAACAATTCAAACCAATCTGTTTTTAAAGACAAATCATGCATAAACTCAAGCTAAGTAGTGGTCTCCTGTGATTCTGATTCAAGCTGTGCTGACAAACCCTCATAAAAGCAGATAAGCTGTATCAAGAACTAATTAAGAACAGAGTGTTTTATGCCTCCTTTGCATGAAATTAAATAATGGCATTCGGGGAAGAACTAAAGCAACAAAATCCAGCGTATTTTTTCTTATTCATACATAGGACTTTTTAAAGTCTCAGATTTTTCTGAAGCTTCAGTTACTGTATGTATCTCTGGGACGTGAATGCCAAAAATGAGCCATAGGCAGCAGAAAAAGATTTCTTATTTCACTGGTTATTTCGGTCTTGTTAATTCAGGGTGGGACTGTTGAGAAAAATAAGCCTAAATTATTCCTTATGGAATTAGGACTAAAGTTCTTGGCTTCCCTTAGTAACGTGCTTATTTCAATTTATTGATTTTTCAGTAGAGACATCTTGTTCATTCTTTGGGAAGAATATAGTACCTGATCAATTCATCAAGTAACCTTTGATCTTTGGAAACAGACAATAGGAGATTAGAGAATAATTTTGTATTAACTTGCTGCTTGATGCCCCTACTCTTTTAGACTTTGTCCAAAGTATATATGGCCCTAGCACTCCTCTACATTTGTTGGTAAAGTACTTTAGAAACACAATACGATGCCTGGAAGGAAAATCTGCATAGTGCTAGTAGCAGTTACACTGACTTGAAATAGTTAAATGTGTCCCAATATTTGAGCACTTTCTCCCATACGCTTGATTAACAACAGAAGCATTATCTTCCATATATATATTCCCAGGAATATTACCATATTCACTGCAAGTAAGTTGTCAGAAGATGTTGTAAGAGTGTACAGAAGTCTGTGTTTAAAATTAGCTTTGATCAGAATCAAACCTCTACCTAATTAACATAATGATCTACCTTGCATGATAGTGCATTTTAATCTTTTGTGAAGTCAAGGTAGAATAATAACAGTGGTTTTACCATTTCGGGAACTCACAATTTGAAGATCACAAAACACTTTCCAAACCTCAGGCTTAACAGTACCCTCATGTATTAACGTTGTGCCTAGTTACAGAAATGAAAGAAAAGGCAAATGAACTGAGTATTGCTCGGGTGGCTTTATATTCAGAGTAAGGTTTCAAAAAAGCAGCTAAATTACCTTCTGTGTATACAGAAATATTTTTGTTTATTTTTCCCTGGTTTATACTGTAATGTGCTTTTTTTTAAAATACACTTGACTTTTTATGCTGATCTTTTAAAAATATTTTCCTACTTATTTACACTTGAAATAAATATTTGTCACCTGTCATGGAAAATAGTTTTCTGCAAAGGAATACTGCTGTCCTCTTTCTACTTTCAGACCTTCTGTCTCTTTCTGATATTTATCTAAAACGACTCCAGTGCATCGTACAGATTTAAGTCTGACAGTCCATGGGGAAGACAGTGGTCTCTGAGTAGTTTGGCTGTGCTCCCAGTGGAGAAATAGGAAGTGGTAGCAGTTCTGAAACAGCACATTTTAACTGCAGACACCCGCAACCTCAGCCCGCTGAGAACAAGAGAACAGGGGAGCTACCTTGAAAAGGATAATTCTGTAGGAAATCCTTTGTTGAAAAGGGTTAGTTGTCAACTAGTAGATTTCAGTGAGGTTCGTTAGACTAGAAAGTCAGAGCATCAGAACCACTCCAGCCTGAAGAACATTTGTGGAAGATGTATTTCCAGTGCATCTAATTCTTAATCTTCATCCAGATTAAGTAATTTCTTTCTAAATTTTCATTTATTAATGTTTGAATCTCTGCTTTTTAAAGAAGCATTATCAAACATCGAAATATCGTATTCTCAGCAGAGGTTCCACAAAACTGTCCATTCCATAAAACTGTCCATTAAGGTCATTTTTTTCTACATTTTTTTTTTCCACTTGTTTTAATACTCTGATTTGAGACGTTCATTTGAAGACGGGTATCTCTTTTGCTATTAGTAGTTGCTGTCAAGTTTCCATGAACACGTAGCCCTTTTCTTGAATGTTCTTTAAAGCCTTCAGGCACTTTTTTCAGATTGGCATCTGAAATTCAAATACATATCTGTGCACAACTTAAAAATGATTAGTCATATAATTTGATTGGTGTTTTTCTTATTCCCTGACTGGTATGAATGTTCACAGAAGGCTATATTTAAATGATCTTATCCTGAGATTAAAATGTATTTTCCCTGAACATCTGTGCCTGTAAACTGAATGCTCACGAGAAGTGACTATAAATGGGCTGTTCAGATGTGCAATTCAAATGTGGCTAAGTCTAATTCAATTGAAGATTTAAACCAGCATTCTTTTTTTCCCCCCTTTTGGCTGTATTTATTCAGTTTTGGTAGATCCTGGTAATAACTAGTAAACTGAACTGCCTGTTCTGAAGCCTCGTGTGTTTCTAGTGCATATATGTAAAGCCAGTGGGAATTTTTCGTGGCGGTAGTAAGGCAGTCCTAGAGGCAGAAGAAGACAGTGCTAACAAAAACCAGCTGAAGAACCAGGTGATGGTTTCATCTTTACTTATCTTCACAAGAAGATTGTGGATTACCTGCGACTGGGGCAATAGATCATTTGTTAAACATATGTCTCCTGCAGAGTGTGAATATGTGGCACAGTAATTTTCTGTACATTTCTGTACACATAAAGGGTATAAACCAGGAACTGTCTTCCATTGTAGAGGGGAAGATGCTGGTTGCATTTTTTGGCAAATTCAGAGGAGCTGCCAATCTTCTGAAGTGCAAAATGACTGACTTTCATTGCTCAAAGACTGATTTCTGTTAGGTATACAAATGGAAATGCATAGATTTTTTTTTTTTTCTATAAATGTCAACACAAATCTGTCCAGGTGAAAACCACCTTTCCTAAAATATTTTTCCTGCATAAGCAGATCTCTAATCTCACTACAGTTGCTTTGCAATCTTTACAGAGGCAATCACCTAATAAAATTGTAATGGTTGATATGAAAAAGGAAAAATTAGGTTCCAAGTTTAAGTTCTTTTTTAACTAATAATGTAGTAGTAATAGAGATGTATTAGAGAATTTTCCACAATAGTTTTGTAATTTTTTTCAAAATAACGTGCTTCGTTTCGGCCATCTGGTTTAACGGCTGGGTCCTTTGGGAGGTACGGTCCCACAAACATGGTGTTAGGAGTAGTATTACTGCTCTCGTGCAAATTATCTACCTTGTTATCTTGCAGGTGCCTATCTGGAAATTAGTGGTGCCATTTTTCATGCTATGTATTTATTACCTTTTGGTTATGTATTCTCCAATCCATACAATCTTACCCACACACAAAATCCTTTCAACGTCTGTAGTCTGCTGTGAAAAAGCATAGCACATTTAGTTTGATCAATGGTATGAGGTCTGATTTTCAGTATAGTTTCATCCTTTTCTAATGATCTGAGGCGCAATAGTGTGCCTTGTATTGAACAAGGAAAACTTGTGGTTTCCTGAATCACTGCTAGGGCAAATGAAAGCACAGTTTCAGTTTTTCAGTAAATGTAACAACAGTTTAGAATTATAAAAAAGTCTCATAAGATTTTACATTTTTATTGGTATGGTTAATATGGCCATAACACGAACTTACAAGCAGTAATAATAGACGCTAAATGTTCTTTATTTTTATTTGTTTATTTTAACCTGCTCATAAAGTTTTGAGCATTGTTATCTTTCATGGCGAGGTGCTTGGGTCAGCTATTATTAAAAGCAACTTTGCAATTCACTACCGATATGCTTTCATGCTTTCAAGAGTGCCACTTAAAAGGCCTTCTGCAAGTGATTTCCTGGTCTACAATAGTTGTGTTTAAGTTTAGAATTCAGGTTCATGCAGATTAGTTGAATAGTTTTATATTTTCAGACTTCTGTTTAATGTTTTGATCCCTTGGGAAGCTGATTTTCTTGGATTAATCTTTCCTAAAATCCGTCAAACATCCTTTAACTTCCCATCTTTTGGTGACAGTTTTAGTATTAACATTCAGCACTAGAAGGTTAAGTCATTTATAAAGGCATCATTTTTTTTTGTCTTTATGCATTTCAAAGGTGTTGTACTGTGTTGATCAAAGCTGTTTTACGAGGGTGTTTGAATGCATTGACCAACTGTCTTTCTAACAGGACCAGCATATTGACCAGAGTTTAACCAGTGGCAGAGTACTCCTCCTGTTGCCAAGGGCATTGATAGGAAGGTTCCGGGTTTGTCTCCAGTCTGATGAAAAGCTCAATGGGATCATTCTTGTGATAGATAGTAGGCATAATTTACTTTTTTAAGTCCATAAATATCACTGAAAATATTCCCTTTACTTGTCTGTTGGATAAAATAGTTGGCACATTCTAGCTTTGTTAGACAGGTATACGTTTTAAGCGCCAGCAAGTTGTAAGAATGATGGATGTTTCACATGACAGAAAAGTAGAATGTTTCAGCTCCATCTCTAAAGGTGATCTTTTTTCTCTCCTTTTTTTTTTTTTTTTAAATCTGAATTTTTCTTTTATTTTGCATGGTCTTTGTTTTCATAATCTTCCCAAATATACAGAGTCTGGAAATATTCACCGATATCATATATGTCTCCAAACTAGATTAAAGAAAACTACCATGATGATAAAAACAGTCCAAGGATTTGCAGCTAATAGTTTTCAGCTCAGTAGATGTTACCTATGGCATATAGTTCAGATTGTTATGCATGTTATTTTATGTTGGTCTACAAAATACTGTCTACCACTACCTATAGCAGTGATGTGTTTGATAATGACAGTTATAAGCTACAGAGTGTATGTACATATTGGCAGTTGTTGCAGGATAAGAAAGGGACATTGATCCTCGGAAAGAATAAACACCTTTTATATGGCTAGATACAATACAAGTGATGTAAAAAATAAGTCCCTTTCCAGCTCTGCATTGGCTTTCACATTCTTCTTAATTCCCCTTGACACCATGTCTAACTCACTTCAGCCTTTAGTGCTTTAACAGTTAAAGAGTGTGTATATAGTGTTTCCATGTATGTGTGATAATGTGTATGTGAGTGAATGTAAATGTGAATACATGTGGATGTATTTGTGTGTGGTTTTACACATGTAAAAATACAGTCCTGTTTGTATTGTTCTCAAAATCCAAATCCCAAGCACTGAGCTTTGAGCACAGATGCTGTTTTCAGCAAGACAGTACTTGTCTATTCTTTGAATGTCATGGCAGATGTTTTACCTCGAGGTTAATATCTGACTCGCTTTAAATTCATGTGGGAAATCTGAAAGTTCCATTTCCTATCTCGAAAATCAATAGAAACTTAATCAGAGCTGCTAAAAACAAGTCCCAGTTCTTTTGTAACAGAGAAAGTAAACAAGATACAAAATTAAAAGTGACAGAATATTTTACATGAAGGACATGAAGTGCACCACCAACTAAGCTTCAGCTCTGCAAAGCTTGTGTCTTTCAAGTTGAGGTTTGACTAGAGAAAGCTCCATCTGTTTTTTCCCTATACCAAGGCACTATAGCACATTTAAGGTACATTTCAATTTTTAGTATCATATAAACACATTTTTTTACAGACATTAGCCTTACATTGAACAGCTTGTACAGTGACCTGACAGATTTTCTTTGTCAGAATCTGGGTGTTTAATACAGACTCCTCATGTATGGTTGTTATTCACATGCATATGAATCCAGATCCTGAACACTTTATTGGTCCTCCTGCCCCAACAGATTTTGTGCTTGGGCTTCATGTAGCTCAAGTCCTGCCTTCCCTTCTAGCCTAAACTGATTTGTTGTCTGCTATTGCTTCTGTTTTCTTTTACCTGGACACTGTTGTGCTGAAAGAAGGTGGTGTTTGATGTTATTTGCCCTAACTCTGAAAGGATGTTGGGGGCATATAATTTAATCTCGAAGGCAAAGGAAAATTGAGACCACTGTGTTCACTTTTTATTCGCCCAAGCTGGCTGGTCAGAGGGTATCCTGGTCGCTACATTCTGCAGCTGGATTCAGTCTGGAAACGGGGACTGTTGTGTTAAGTAAGACTGCATGGGTAAGTAAACAGAGGAAACAGTGTAAACTATTGAAGAAACAAACAAAAGTATGGCCATGGGTATCTTTTTTATACCATCTTTTGTCTTGTTGTTAGAACCTCAGAGAGTGCTGGTGTGTTTTGAGAGGGACTGTAGCAATTTCTGAAGTGACCAAACAATTGTAAAGCTGCCAACTGGGATTTCTGGACAGTTGAGCCTACAAAATTTCAATACATGTTTATTAATCTACGTGGTCTTTAACACTGAAAGGTAGTATGGTGGTTGGCAGCCAACAGAGAGAAAATAAGGTTGGGCAGGGCATAGCTACACAACAAGTAGGAAGAAAATAACAAGGAAGATGCTTACTGCAGATAGCTACAAAATGTGTATAGTGATAAGATCTCAAATACTCACAGGGCTATCTATTTTTATCATGTTTCCTCAGTTCAGCCAACAAATCTGTTTTCAGTTTGTGGACTGTGCAAAGAAAACAAAATAAAAATGAAGGGGGAGGGGGGGGAGAAACAGGAGACCATGAGGCTTTCTCTGTTTGATTCACTGATTCATTAGTCATTACTGATGACTTGATAAGCCGTTTCAAGAGCTGCACTTGTTTCTTGATTTTTAGAAAATGCTTCATAGTCTTGGTAGAAATGATGTTCCTAAAATCATTGTGACTTTGAGTGTTCAGTTCATGCAAAGAAAGCTAGTCTGGTTTAGTTTGAAAAAGATGAGCACAAACCTCCCGTTCCTAACTAGTAAATGCGTACATTCAGCACTGACAGAGATTACTTTGGTCTTAATGACTTCAGGTAATACCAGATGGGAGTAAGGATCTGTGTTTGAGCAGTTTATCAGTAAATCTTGCCACATGTAAATCTCCACTTAACCAGTTCTGAGCATGATCACTAATCCACAGTTTATGGCAATCATTTGAAATCACTGCAGCTGTATAAATCATATATTGTCTTTGTTCTACTGACGTAATTTCTTTGTGGAGACGATATCCACACGGTGGCAGATAGTGATAGAAGTGCTGTTCTGATCACAGTGCTTTGTTCTGCTGCCTGCGTCACAAGAGGAAGATTTTTTTTATTTCCCCATTTTGACCTTCTGAAATTCCTTTTCTTTCTAGCTTGATTTTTGAAGAAAATTATAACCCTAAGGTGAGCCTGTACTAAATCTCATATTACTGCCTCATCTGGGAAAGACATCTGAGTTTTCCTTGGCCAGTGGAAACAAGGAAAAGGGCAAGCCTATCACAGACATCCCACAGGATAGCGAAAAAAAAGGCCTGTGTGGGCATTGGAAAGATGATGTGCAAGCTGGGGCTAACAGGCAGGAGCAGAAATCCTGGTAGAGGAGTTGGATTGTGGCTGTCTTCTGAAAAGCAATGATGTGGCAAGCAGAGCATAGATTTGCCTTCTCTATCTGCATCTAAGAGAAACTGTGCTTAGGGCAGAGCTAAAACAGAGCTTAGCTAGAGGAAGGAAGCCCAGAAGTTCATGCTAACGTAAAGCAAAATTATGTTTCTGAGGGTGTAGGGTTTTGGCTTGCTCTACATGGGCGCTATTTTTTTCAGGAACAAGCTAAAACTGGTGCAGGCAAGAAGAAAAAGTCACAGGAGAGAATGGTATTTGGATAGGTGCATCAGTGAGCACTTCTTTCTTTACCTTTGCCTCGTGAAACCTTCAGTTGTCTCCAGGTAGCACCTGGTAGGTGTACACAGGTCTCCACCCTGCATATATTTCTAACAGAGTTTGTTTGTTTGTTTTCACTTGGGAGTAGCTTAACTCCGGTCCCATATATTGAAAGCCCAATTGCAGCTGGAGCACATCTTCCAGTTCATGCTCTGAGACAGCGTTGTGGCACAACCAGAGCTCCGTCAATGGGGAGAATGGTAAGACTGACTTTAAAAGTCCATTTTAGATCCAAACTTGAGTACTAGTGTTGATGCTCCTGTAGTAGATTAAAAGGACTCTCCAGGGACTACTTCAAGCACATGTCCTTAAATAGATTAATGTGTGAAGGTTGGGAGAGGAGGGCGAGGCACAGAGAGGAGAAACAGAGCACTTCATCCAGGAGACTGGTGACACAGTTGAATTCCAGTAGCAATCTTCAGGATCACTGCTACTGTTCCAATGGATACAAGACCGGAAAGATTTTCTTGTCTGAGTATATGCTTTAAAGCATTTGTACAATTAAAACAAAAATTTGACTTAATTTCTGTCAAATAAAAAATCCCAAAGGAACCAGCAAAGAAAAAGCCTAGTTTGTTGAGTGGATTTTGGTTTAAAAATAGAACGTTGTCGTTGCTATCTTTCTTCTTAAAAACCTCAGAAATTTTAATGAGTATACGAATTACTAGAGTGAAAAAAGCTGTTAACATTCGTGTCTCATGACTTAATTTGAAAAGTTCTTTTGCTTTCTTTAAAGTTAAATTTAAGAAAACAGAGCATTAATATGTTAATTAATAAGAAATTCAATAGAGATCTAGAAAGTAGTTAGACTACTTTTTTCTTTAGTAACTCTGTGAAGCTCATTAAATGTTTCTTGGAACACATGCGTAGGGAAAAAGTACAGAGAAATCTTCTTAAGATGAGCTTGTGAAGAAACCTCCTGTCTTAAGAGACATTGGTATTCTCAAATGTATTGAGTCTGCTCTTAGAAAATCACATTAATTAAACAAGTGATTTTGTTTAGTCCTTTGAGCGAGTACTTGAGACAGTTCTCTTTGGGTCCTAGAGCTGAATGAAATATTGACTTTTAGATCAGTGGCTGAACTAAAAAATGCTTTTAAATAAGTGCGTATTAGTCCAAGACTTTTATTTGCTTTTTAGTTGTTTGGTTTTTTTTTTTTTTTTTCTGCACCAAAATAAGTATTACTTGAAAGTGGGCTTGAAATTGCTCATGTGGAGATAATTTTATTGATTGAATAATCAGTTTCATTTTCTTCTCTTCAGTTTTTTAAATTAAATAAATTTAATCTTCCAAAAAGTTTCAGAGCCAAGCTTTGAAACATTATTCATTTTGAAACGGATTTCTAGATGCGTCACTTTTATTTCCTGTTCCCTCTCTGGAGTGGAAGTATTTCTGGATTTCTGCACAGACTTCAAAGTCTGCATCAAGATGAGGCTCCATTATTTCATGTGACAAACTTGTGACCAAAGAATCAGCCTTGATTCTGCCCCAAAGAGCTGTGTTCTTGTTCAGAGTGTCAGGATTTGGTGTCTTCTTGCTCACCCTGTGGCTCCTATAAATACGTGAATCAGCTGTGGGGCATATTATGGCTTTGAGACCACAAAGATGGTGTCATTTTTGTGCATCTCTTCTCTGCCTGTATCATTTTCTGTGATCAAATCTGACTGTACACATTCAGTCTCTCAAAAGAACTGTCTTTCCTGCATCCCAGTCTCAGTGCGTAGCGACACCTACATTCAGGTGGGGTCGCAGAGTGACCCCAGTCTTCTTCGTCCTCTCTGGTAACTCTGCTGATGTTTTAGTCTCTACCAGATGCTGAAACCACTCCCCATTATCACAGCTGTTGTGGGAACTTGGGTTGCTGTGCTATTTCCAACCCATCTCCATGTCGCACAAGCAGGAGGGGCCATTCTATTACTAGCTCTATTGCATTATCTGGAAAATCCTGTCTTCTGAAAACACACTTTTGTTGCAAAAGTACGTGCAAGGCCAGCCCTTGACACCAATCATGGCGATGGAGGCTTTTAGAGAGGGCTCGTGCATGGTTCAGACCTCTTTTGCTAGCAATTACTGGTAACGTGAATTATTTCGCTGTGGTTATGAATGGATAACTTTTGGAAGAATCTGATGTTAAAAGCTCCTTCAGGTCATTGCAGTCACTTCGGGCACATTGAACTCACCGTTACGTAAGTACACACAAAAGCAGAGCAGGCTCCCTGCAGCGCTCTGTCGTCCTTGTCTGCTGCCGGTGAAGTATGTGAGAGGTTTGCCTGTTTCATGAAGAGAGGCTAAGCAAGCTGTCCTCTTCAGAGAGCCTGAAATTACTGCGTGCTGAATGGGAAAAATATATCAGAAGCATTAACACTGTATTAGCTGCCTTCCCCCTGTCCACTCAGAACCTAGAGGGGGCTGGCTGTATTTCTATAATCCCACACAGGTATTTGTCAATACTAGAAAATGTTTAAATGAAATGTTTCAGTGCAGGCTGACAAGGTTTCAATTTATGAAGAGCACAAGAAGATAGGCTGCACTTCAGTGTTTACCCAAACCTACTATTCTGGTATAAACCCCTCTCTCTTAGGGGGGTGAATAGGGCTGAGGACAAGGTTGAATCTTATTTGTCTCACTGGTGATAACTGAGAAAAAAGGAATGATTTGGGAGAAACCTGTTTGTTACTGCACAAATTAGACTGTGCAAAGGACACAAGAAAAAAGAGGTAAAAAATGGGGATTCGGGGAAGAATAAACCTGTCCTTCACCCTCAGTGGATGACATACTGGTCAAATGCTGGGATCAGGGTCAGTGATTAGAAATTATTCTTTCAGCAGACAGGAGAAAATAGCAGAAAAGAGAATGCTGTTTCTGAACCATCTTCTGTCATTCCCTGCCACATCCCCTTAAATAGCTGTTCTTATTTATAAAGAAGAAATTTTTGAATGTATAAATAAAATAAAAGTCAAATGTATTAAATATTCGGATGTATTATACTGAGTTCAGACTACTCAGCTTAGTTAGGAACATAAGGCTAGAAAATGGTTGTCCTTTCATTTTAACTTGAAGAAAGTCCCTTTTAAATTTCCTGCAATTTTTTTTGGTCCAGACAATAAATCGTTGGTTGGTTGTTTTGGAACCTTACTCTTTAGTGGTTTGAATTCGCTTCCCCAAGTCCATTCACAAGACTGGATTAGCTTTAATAAGCTTTTTTGGTTGTTTGCTTAGTTTGTGTTCTTACACATCAGTGCTGTTTCCTGTTGCTTGTGTGAGCTGATCCTCTCTGTTATACTTCTAATCACCTTCTCATTGAGGTTTTACCTTTCTCTCCTACACCTTTATTGTGCAGTGCAGCTTCTGTTCCCTTGTTGTTGTTGTTGTAATATTAGTCAAGTTTATTTAAAACTTAATTTTTCCTGCTGGGCTAGAGGTGGTCAGAACTGTGCAGAGTAATTCAGATGACATCCCATGAGTGCTTTCCTCAATCCCTACTGGAAATACCTTTTAAAATCTATTTTTGTGTCACAGCCACCTTGCTCACAGTTACCTTGTGATCAGCTAAGACACCTACATCTTATGTAACGACCCTCTTTCTGTAATGAAAAATCCACATGAATAGAATATTCTTTAAATGAATATTTAGAAAATGTCTGTTACTGTTGTCAGTTCAGTCAGACTGGAGCAGAGATCTTATTGTCTACGTAAGATTGTCTGTTAGTGCATTTTGCTTAAAATATTTGGTCTTCATCTTAGTTCATTTCCCATTTTGAACATTTGCAATTCTGTCAAGTACCATGTCACAGCCAGTCAAACTTTCTTGACTTTCAGCATTAACGATTTGTGTAGCCCTGTACTATTCACACAAACTGTTCATTACCGAGAGCATAATTAGCCATCTCTATCGTGTGGGACACTGCGTGACACACAGAAGATTAACAAATAGTGGATGATGAATGATGAATAGTTGGAACAAATCTTGAAAGTAGTATGGCAGGAAAAATGAATGCTTCATTGGTTATGACCTGTGCTGAGTACCTGTCTTTCTAGGACAGTCAGAAGAGAAATAACATCATGTTTTGTGAGTTTGGATGAGTTATTTCTGGAGGTGAGACTGTTTCAACTTTACAGTAAAAGCTTAAAATTTGATTTATGTCACACTTCCATCAGTCATATTTTGCTGTAACCTTATGGATTTCAGCAAAGCTATTTTGGGTTTATTCTACTGTAAATGATATCAGTGTCACGTTCTTAGCTGGAAATACAGAATTTTTATGAACTTGACAAATTAGTGTTTCTGGTCTGGGATAGAATTGTGATGGAGCTTGCAAATACAAATGTCTGACAAATCAACATCTCAAAAAGGAATGAGTTTTGCTGGCAGAGTTTTGGTCTTTTGTTCTCCCAAAGGGGTTATTAGTGTAACATGCAAAATGTTTCCAATTAAACTCAGAAAAAAGAAAAATGCCAGCTTTTCATAGAAGCTTTCTCCTGAGGACTCAGACCAATTGCAAGATTTACTAAGGTTTAGAAATATTTCGTTTGTATCTGGTTGCTCGGTAAATTCACAGTGAAACCGCCTGTGACTGAGGACAAACCTTGACTCTAAAGAACTCTAAAAGCCACATAAAAACACAGGCTGGTCTCAGCGTGGGTCCATCCTGATCTGTACCTGCCTTGGTCTCACGTGCTGCTTTCGTCTCCTTCTGGTTGAAAACCTGTGGTACACAGTGAAGCAACATTCTGAACCCCAGTGTCTGAGACTGCTACGATGGTGGTTATCATCACCCATCTCTGGTGAAGAATTACTGGGTTTTATTTTGAAGACTGAAGAAGAATGAGAAAAAAATTGCCCCCATATTTTGTGTGTGATCTTCCAGGGAGATGGTCCAGTCTTGCAGCTTTGCCCATGTCTAAAGCAAACCAACTGACATTTTGCCTTTCTTCTTGTCTTCTGGAGGGGGTAGATGGTTCACATAAAATACATAAAGCCAAGGAAGCTGTTCATACTAAATTCCTGTGAACTAGATCTGTTGTTTTACACATAAGCACTAGAAATATGTTCTGTGCTGTCATCGCTGAACTGTTAGCTGGCAGATGTATTCCCCACACTTCTCCCCCCCCAATCAAAATTGGTAATTCACGTGGAAAATAACATGAGGGCCATTGGCAACCTTAAAACTGTTTTAATCACAACATGCCTAAGTGACCTACCTACAAATTCACTCCCTTTTATAGTACATAAAAAAGTAGAAGTCCTTTCTGCCTTATCTGGCTTGCATCAAAAAGCGGTACTGTACAGATGAAATCTTTCCTGTGAGCCTAACCTTATTCAATAAAAATGTTAAATAGCACTATTGGGTAAGGCTAATGCGTTCTAGTAGCAGTATTTAAATATTGATTTTTGACAACAGATGAGGAAAACTAACACAAAATAAACTTGAGCTTCTGAAAACACAGCACCCGGACAGATTTTTCAGAAGCATGAAACAGTAGAAAATCTGTTTCTTTGGACTCAGTTTTCCGTGATGCTGCATTGTGGTCTCTACAGAAGAGATTGTTACTGTGTGGCCAAAAGCCATAGAATAAATATTACATATTCTGTATTTAGGGGGCAAAAGTTTTCATATTTAGGAGCTCTTTTTCTGTCTGTAAATATATCACTGTAAATATTTCATAGCATCATAGAATCACAGAATGGTTTGAGTTGGGAGGGACCTTAAAGATCATCGAGTTCCACCCCCCTGCCGTGGGCAGGGACACCTCCCACTAGCCCAGGTTGCCCAAAGCCTCATCCAGCCTGGCCTTGAACCCCTCCAGGTCCTAAGAAAAAATCCATACTAAATTCTCTGGTCTGTTATGTCATACTTTACTGTAAATATTTCCATCTGGCATTGAAAACTTCCAGAAATAACAGGTAGCCCTAGTTTTCAGAAGACTGGCTTTTACTGTGTTCACAAACAACTGGCTGTAAGCAAATTGGATGGAGGGTGGGAAAAGAGAATAAACCACAGGAGCTTCAGGGTCTTTGTATTTGAAAATTCAGTTTCTGGGAAAGATAGGGGCTGTTGTCTGAGCCAAGTTGCAAGTAATGTCTTTTTTCCAGCAGAAGTTGGAGAATGTGCGGTGTTGCCAAACTGGTCAAAATGGATAAACAGTGGGTGGCCATGAGGGTCCTGGAGACGTATGTGAGGAATAATCCTGTGTGATTCCCAGTCTCCCACGAGGTTCTCTCAAAAGGCACGATTTCTTAAAGGAAAAAATCCCTCTAACTCTGGGCTGCATTATAATTGCAATTTTTTTTTACAGTAACAATTTTAATTATCTTATTTCTGTTACCTTTCTTTTCTTTCCTACTTTATTTCATATGGACTTATGCTACAAAGTGTGGGGAGACATGTGAGTTACTGACTTGAGCTATGAGACTTGAGTTTCACCTGTGGTCATGTACCTTGCCAGTCTGTGGCTAGAAAGGTTGAACTTCCTATAATTTAGCCCTTTGTTAGTAATAGTTATATGCTGAATTTTTTTTTCTTTTAGTACCTAGCCTAAACTCTTTCAGGTGAAAGCAGATTTTTTTTCCTTATTATCTAGTAAATATTAAAAGTAGCTCATCTCTTAAAATGAGTTTTTGATACTATTATTACTTGCTGCTACTCTAATATTATAATTCAATTATACCAATAATAGAGCTAGTTTGAAAATGGAAAGTTTCTCTTTTCTATTAGCAAGGAACACAGGACAAAGAACCAAGGTTTTAATGAAAAACTTTGATTGTCTTACTGGAATACCGGACATTTGGCCAGCTAGTCCCAATAAAGTTTGACATATTTTGATTATAGAAAAGGACACATTTTTTCCCTTTATTTATAAATTGATGCCCTTGTTATATAGAAATGCTGTGCAATATTCCAGGAAATCTAATGAAATAATACCCTTCTATGAAAAAGAAAAAAAAAAAGGCAAAACCTTTGTCTTCTACAGTGAAGATGGTATGGTTGATAGGGTTGCTTTGTTTGTAGATAACAGTATTGAGGACAATGAGGTACTTGTCCCTTCCTTGGGTTCTCAAGGGACTATGATGATACAAATAATAACAAATCAAAATACAGCTGATATTAAAAGCACAGCAGAAACGAACAGTCTCACAATAGGTGCCTATCAGATCGGTGTGCCTTAGCTACAGAGCTAACTCTGACAGGATATGGAGGAGGAAGATAAAATTGAAAAGAAGGTGAGCTCTTTCATAAGGAAGGGGGGCTGTCACAGTGAACACACCTGCAATCAGAATGACAGGCAAATGAAGTTCATTTCTCCCAGATGGTCACAATTTGGAACAATATGTATGAGAAGACCAAAAAATGCTACAGAAAAGCAATATAGCACTTGGAAATAACTACACAGTTGCAGTAACACAGGGCTATATTTTTAAACGTTCTTAATTTTCAAAGGTTTAAGCTGAAAGATGCACCCTTGCGGAAGTGTTCATGACATCAAACAAGACCTCCACACCCTTTTTGGATTCCTCTGTGGGCTCATGTTGGCAGTTATATGAAGTCAAATGCTGATAAACGTTATGTTCATCAACCTTATACTGAATGCAGAATATTCATTATTCTGATAAGTGATATTTGCCAAATAATTCTTTATAATTTAAAATAGATAGTACGGGCTTTGCTTCGTTGAGATCTAACAGAAAACAAATTAGGAACAAAAATAGAGTTGTGTTGCAATGCATCTGTGCAAGAATGCAAGAGTCTTCCCAGGTGTACCCAGCTGTCTGCTCAGAGTCCACACATACCCCGTCTGCGTGCCTCTGGAGGCGTCCAGGCTCTCTGATGTTCTCCTGGTGGCCTGCTAACACTTAAATGGGGCCTTTCTTGGGGAGGACTTGCCTTGTTAGGAGGAGGGTCTCTTTGTGGTGTTCTGTGTATATGTGAAAATTGGACAATTTAGTATGACGGGTATTCTTGTACATGACATGGCTTCAGGCTTCTGGAATGTGGTTTGGGCAAGTCTGGGACAAGCACATGGCCCACTTATGGGATGAGAGGATACATGCTGGGAGCTGTGAGATTAAACACTGAATGGAGGTTTTACACTTCAGTTATCATGAACATATTCCTACTCTGCTGAGCACAAAGCCCAGATCTGCCTCTATGCAGAGATAGAAAACTTCATTTGGAAGTCTAAGCACAATATTGATGTTAGGTGTTGGCATTGTACAGGAGATCATGCAGGCTTGCTGTAGTAGAAGCCACCTTTACCTGATTGTATATTGGATGTACGTTGCTTCCAATAACATCAGTCTTCAGTTTATTTTAGGAGGAGAAGTTGTAATAAATCTGTTACACCTTAGACCCCAATTACAGGGGGTGTCTAAAATTTGCTGCAGTATGTGTAAGTACGAAGCCTAAATGAAGAGAGATTCATTCCAGCCACTGCTTCCACTAACAGGTTTAAGGTCTTGACTTTGCATAGTAACAAGATTATAGAAATGCCTGAAGGACAATTACTGCATAAAACCAAATGTCCCCCAGTGATTTAAAGTTGCAAAAAAAATTCCCTTTCATCTTATTATTAATTGTATAATTAATGCATCCTGTGTACTGATAACAATAATGCCATGTAATTAATTTTTAAGAATTAAAACCTTGCCTTTATCCGGTCTCATGGTCCACTTTCATGTTTATAGCTGTGAATATAAATCCCCTTATCTAATTATAACATGACTGGTTTCATTGTTCAAAAGGAACCACGCTTTATTATTTATTATTTTATTATGTTATATTTTACTTTATTAT
>NW_010107036.1:0-24110 GCF_000699245.1 Pterocles gutturalis | reverse complement strand
ATGATTCTATGATTCTATGATTCTAAAGAGCATGAGGAGCTGTATAGATACCTTCCAGTTCTTATTTCTGATTTTGTAATTCACTCCATATGAAATCAGGTTAGTCAAATAACAGGTCTGTCAATCTGGTTTTTGAAGGCAGAAAAATTTAAAGACTCATTTGATTCTCAGACAAAAAGCGCACTAAAATTGAGTCAAAATTTAAGGCCCTAAATGAATCAATCTGTATGCTGCATCTCTGTTCTTATGTCTTCTCTCTGCACGAAACTTTATGCCTAACCACTTGTTTTCTCTTCCTATACAGTTACTGGTGGTTTTTTTGATATTTTTTTTTTGTCTTTGTGTCTTCTCCTACGTAGCTCTTTTATTATAAGAACTTCCTCCTTCCACTGCACTATGTAGCTGCAGCATTCTTAATTGTCACCCTCCTGTGTAGCATTCCTCCTTCATGATCCTGTCAAAATGAAATTCTTGTAGGCGTATACCCCCCTTTGAATACAAGTCTTTTGGTCACTTAGTAATTGTGTAAAGTCCGCAGAAGTATTTCTGTTGACATCAACAGGCTGTGGAAGAGGACCTCTCCTGTGTTTCTCGTTCATTCTATATTTTGTTTGTCCAGAAATGCAAGTTTCTAAAGCAAAGAACATGTTTTCCTCAATGTACTGCTTGGCACTGGGTCTTCAAAAAGTAATACATGCTACTAACAGGAAGAGGGAGATTTTGGAAGCAGAGAAGGTATACATTATTTAAAATAATAAAAATAAAATTCTCAGTTGTGATCTCAAAAAGAACAATAGGCTCACTCCCTGGAGCCTGAGAATATAATGAGAACACTAGTCAAATGAAAACTTAAATTTTATTCTTAGGTCGGAAAAGGAATACACTAACAGAGGAAACTAATCTATCAGAAGTAATGATATACACATGCACATGATGGGAGATACAGGTGCATGTGTATATTGACACAAAGTCCAGCAGAACTGTAAATTGTTTCCACAGAAACTGAAAGGCAGGTAGATGCTTAGACCTCATAATGGTCTATGTTTCAGTAAAGCTTAACTGTTTATGTTTATTGGTGGACAAAGAACATCTGTAATTTTTTTCTGCAGTAACACATCTGTTTTAGTAAACTTCGTGTGAGTCTGTTTATTATTCCCAAGAGTAATTAGTGCTAGCTAAAACCTCCAAGTCTACTTGTCTGTGCACTTTCCTGGAACATATATAGTACTATCATGTTTATGTAGAGCTGTAGCAGGTAGATTATATTCCAAATTTTAATGCTTGCATTGTTAAGAATCTACAGCTAAGACATAATTGCTATTCATTTCAGCATACCTCAAAATATTTACACATTTACCCTTGTCCATAGCATTAAAAACAATTGCCAGACCAGTAGTACACCAGTAATTGGCAATATTTTGGAGGATTTCAGGTGTACTAACTGTCAAAACTTTATATGCAGTTGTCTGAGTAAGAGCTAGCACAGAAATCAAAGCTGGAGTTTGAGGGATGACACACTGCACACAACCAAAAAAGGTTAGAGAGAAGAAAACATCTGAAGAAAAAGAGGGAGGAAAAAAATGACCACATTTGAAGAATTTCTGCTACAAAAAGAATTGTCACTTGTGCAAACACTGAAACTGCCATCTTTTATTAGAGAAAAAGTGCACTGAGCAGTGCCTTGACATACATGATTACCTAAGGAAAGTGGCCCGGTATTGCAATCAGTTGCATAAACTTGCCTCAGGAATGGACACTACTGTTACCCACGTATTTTCAGTTCTCCACAACCTTATCTCTTTAAAATAAATAGACTCTAAACTAGTAATAGGCATATTAAGTTCTGTTACTTAAAAAAACTTTATTGCTAAAATAGGTATTTTGCCTTCTCGCTGTGAGAGAACAGGAACAACAAAAAAGACCCAACTTTTAGACACATCCTAATGGTCATTCTGCAAATTATCTTTTCTTGAACAGACCAATTATAGACAAAGACCACCAGCTTTATCCCCACCAAGTGAGAGAGAAAAATAAACCAGCTTTGCCATCATTCCCCTGTATGTGGAAAATGATGCCAAGATCACAAGCAGGTTGCGTGGACTCCCTGCATTGCCTGAGCCCTGGGGCCTTCCAAGCGATTGTTCCTCCTTTTTTGTCTGTAGCTTCAAAGCGAAACCCTGTACAAATCATAGATGATGCTTGTGTTACATTTTTATCCTCAGAGCCAGTAAAGTCTTGAAGTAATATTATGACTTTTGAGCAATCAAGTCATGTTTCAAACAATGGCACAAATGGCATGCAGTTTAGATAGCTAAAACATAGCAGCGGACAATTGGTAAAGGTAAATGCAGACATGGGTGTACCATTTAGAGTTTTCTTACAAGCTGATAAATCTGACTATTATTAACACCAAAGCACTAGAGGTTATAAATTTAAAAGGAATACATTTCAAAAATAAGGCAAAAGAGAAAGAATTAGAATAATAAAATCATAGAACACCTTTCTTTGTTTTTATTAAAGCAACCTTTGTTGACATTGCATATTGCAGCAAAAAAAAAAAAAAAAAAAAAAAAAAGTCTTGTTTAAAAGCCCGTTTGGAAATTTGTAAGTGGTTCCATGTCCACTGTCCTCATTCTGCCTTTATGTCATGTAAATATATACATATACACACAATGAGATTGTTCTTCTCTAAACTCCGGATCCTTCTTCTTCGTCCCCGCTTACACCAGACATGGTCCAGCCTAAAGAGCGGCAGAACTTGGACCCTCAGCACAGTTAATTATGAAATCTGCTTGTCCTAGGCTTGCTTGTGTAAACTTGTACACTCACCGCCAGGGAAGTCCTGGTTACCCATCAATAACACAGTATATCTTGCATATGGACAGTAGTTTCTGGTTCCACATAGGGAACTAGGATAAGGGAAGTTATTCTACCCAAGTTATACAATGACCAGCTCTGACTAGGTTTTCACTATCTTACAGACAGGAAAACTGTGTAAGGAAGAACCTGATTAATTTGCCTGTGTTTTACAGGAAGAACTTAAACCTGAAATCAGTTTCTTAATTTCTAGGGTAATGATTTAACCAAGTTGTCTTCTTCTCTGTGTAATCTGGGTTTAAAAGACGTGAGCAGATGTTCTCAGTGACTCACTCACTGATGCCAGCATGCACATCACTACTGTGCTCAAAGGGCTTAAAAAGATTGGATTTTGAGACAAAGGGCAAACAGAAAAAAACATAAACCAGAGAAAATAGAAAGTCAAGTCTGCAAAGTGGTATTTGAAATGCAATTCTTCATCCTCCTTCACATTAAGTATTACAGGTCTTTGTAACTATATACAAATTCAAAGCTGTATACAATCTTTTTGCAGTTTTCCCTTATATACAGGAGTAGTTAAACTGATATCACTGCAAAGCAGAAGGGAAGCTAAGCACATAAATAAAGTGTAAACCAGAAGTAGGTCCATCTTATGGTCTAGTAACTCTGTTTGCTTTCATGTTTGATTTCTTCTGACCATTTATGCAAGGTAAAATTCTACCTTGCTAAAATACTTAGCAAGAAAAGATTTTGGCCTCTAACATATCTTTCAAAGAATCATAGAAAATAAATCACAGACTGTCAGTGAGAAATAAATGTAAAATCTATACTCCTTTTCATGTTTACTTCCAAAGCATGATATCCTATCATGATTTTGAGGGAAGGAAAAATGTCAAATCCCGTTGTTCATTTTTTAAAAATATACAGTCCCATAATATGTACACTGTTCCAAAAAAAAGAGAAAAAAAATAATAGCCTAAAAAGACTTTTTAAGAAATAAACACACAAAAACAAAAGGAAAACTGGAGTTACTCTGTATGCGTTACTGTGTCCTTTGCAGTGAGTACTGCTAAGAGGGAAGTTTTAGGTTCGGTTGTTTCTGCCAGTAACTGCGTGAACTTGACCTGAATAGGCCTTTTCTGATCTCGGTATATATTCAGAGTTGGGGTCCTGCCCTCTACTGACTAAAATAACTTCTTAGTGCTTTTTTGTTTCCAATTATACAAAGGAACCAATTCAACTGTGAGCAAGCAATCTAGATTTCTTCTGGCTCTTTGAGCATCTAGAGAACCAATGCCTAATTCCCAGCCGCTAGGCCAAGCTCCGTGTTCATTCATACCACACAATGCCTTTCTCCACAGAGACATTCTGCAAGTAGGGATGATGCTGAACTGGAAATGAATGAGGATTAAAAGAGATATTGTTAGATATGGTCACTATTAATTAGATATTTTCCCACGAAGGAACTACAAACATTGTGTGATTTGGGTAGTGATTTTTTGTGGGTTTTCTTTTAGATTCCAAGCTGAGTTTGTCAGATTGTCAGTTTATCCACTACTTGTAAACAGGTAAAGCACACTTCTACTTGCAGCTGGTCCTACTTAACTAGGAAATTATTGGGGAACACCTTTTGGCAGAGGTCTCTTGAAAACACTTAATTTAGTAGTTCCTAAAAAAAAGAAAGAAATAATGTAAAATTTCTACAGTGCCACCATGAAGAGACTTAGCACCTTGCTGTTTTAGTTATAAAAACCAGAAATGTAAAGGTTTATATAAACTAGGATTTAAGCAGGTAATGAAATAATTTGAAGAGTCCACTTATATCTGAAGATTCAAGAAAACTGTTCTTGTACTTAATCATGACCCCATGCTGTCTACTCCTACACCACCCTGCTAAATTTACCCCTGACTCTGTGTGGCTTTCAGCAAGATTTTTCTTTATATCTTCTCTCTTACTTTTCTCCATCTTCTAAATGAGTATTCTCCACTTACCTCCTTGATATCTTGAAGATGTAAACAGTGGCTAAGTAATAAATGTTGATTTTCTGCCTTCCGTTGTGAAAAACAGAATTAATTTTTAATCATTGGAAGTATTTTCCACAGACTCCATGAAAAGTGACCTGAGAAAACTTAGCATCTTTAATTACAGGTACAAATTCAAATTCTTTAATTTATGCTCTAATAAACATGATCATGTTTATTATCATCATTCCTTACTCCATGAAGAGTAATGGATCAAAGTCCAGTACAAAATGATAAGAAGTTTGTTTCTGATTTCTCCTCAGTACAAATCAGAAGTAAGCAGAAGTCAAGGGGCTTTAGAAGTCACAGTACTGGGATCGAAACAGTTTATGACAGCTCATGGGCACTGGTGTTGACAACAAACATAAATAGCATTCCTTAATGCTTTTCTTCTAAAAATCATTTATAGGTAACCCACTATTAACCAGCAAAGTCAACGTTATAATAAATATCCTGGATGTCAACGAGTTTCCTCCTGAAATTTCAGTTCCATATGAGACATCTGTATGTGAAAATGCCAAACAGGGACAGGTATTTCAAATTTGAAATGCTTTCTATTTTGCTTTTTCTTTCCTTGTTATTTATAGCAATAGAAATTTCTGGGTTTAAAAATTATATAATTTTTAGAATTATTTTACAAATAAAATGTCTGTGTTGGAAATACCTTCTAGAATTCTGTTTGTTGACCTTTATGGTCTACATATGGTCTATTTACTTTTATTATCCCTGATTATATGGGCCTGAGCCAAACTTTACTGTGCATTTAATAGCTATCACAGGAGAAAGAATCCCTTCCTTAAAGACAGTTAAATATAAGGGTAAAACAGCAGTGAATAGGAATAGAGTGGATCGCACACATTTCTGTGTCCTATTCTGAGATAAAGAACCCACAACCCCAAGGACAGTCCTTCTGAAAGCTTGTTTCTATAGGCAGTTTCAAATATATACCTAGCATGCAAAATCAATTTCAGATTCAGAATATCACCTGATACCATGAGTGATGGCAGTATTAATAGAGCTGGCCCCAGAAGCTGTTGGCATGTGCTCCTTCTGCGCAAAATTTGTGCAATTAAACGCAGGGCTGCAAAGCACCAAGGCCAAACGTCATACATATTAACACCTAATACTGTTTCCAAGACCAGACTTGTAACTTAAGCTGTTCAACTTTGAGAATTACTGCCAGCCATAGAAGGAACATATTCAGCCTGCTGCGTAATCAATGACTTCTCTTTATATGTATGTAATATATAATCAGTCCATGTGATTTTTATTGCCTTTATTACAGATTTGTCCATGACTTCATATGATATTCCAATCTCTCTTTTTTTTTTTTTTTTTTATGTTTCAACTAACTACCATACAACCCGACTTAATTTTCAATTTATCAAATACCTTTAGTTAGTACTTTATCCAGGTATTAACAGTAGAAAGGGGAACCTTTTACAGGGAAGGCTGAGACATGCACTGAGCTGTCAGAAATTACAAATATGTAGACATTTATTACATTTAAAAAAATGCCTTTATTTTTACAAGGTCAGTGGCAATCCTACTGTGAAACATTTTTTGCTGCACTGTGCTTACCTGTAATCTAGTAGGTAGGACTCTGGGACTCAAAAGTTCCTTCACACCTGAAAGGTGCAGACCTTTCAACCCTCTCTACTTCATTTCAAGATGTAAAATAAGGGTGCAGCTTTGTGAAGTACCACAACATGTACCGGTCATAACAGTGGTAGCAGTAGTAGCAGATGAAGTGAACTGTCTTTAAGTAATCACTCACCTGAAAACAATCACTAGTATTTTGATACAAAAGACAAATATTAAATGTTTCTCCTATGAATATAAGACAAATCTTTCTGATTTCCTTCAGATATGTCAAAGCAAGACCTTCTGAGACATCATGAGTCCTCTGGAGTTTATAGTATTTAGACTTCTTGCCTCCACTGTCTAATATATTAGTGGAATGAGAGTAATCCAGCAGGTTTTCACTTTCATTGTTTAGTTTGATGTTTACTTTGCACTTTTACCAAACTGCTTCTTTTAGAAGAGTGAATTGACTTGACAATTAATCTGGTTTCAGGTGATACAGACTGTCACTGCAGCAGACAAAGATTTGTCACCAGCTGGGCAAAGATTTTCCTTCAGACTGTCAGCTGAGGCTTCCAACAAACCAAATTTCACAGTCCATGACTACAGAAGTAAGTTCCTTACCCACACCTCTCTTTCAGAGCAGCAGGCTGTGATTATAATGACAAATACGATTACTTTGTATTGCAGTCGTATCTACAGGCTAGCTTTTTTAATTTGACAATTCTGATTGTTAAACAGTCTAGGACATACATTAATATAAATTCAGGTCTTGCGCATTTTGTCATTTTTAGGGGACAGGAATTGTCCGAACACCAAAGGCTGAGATTTCCCTACGGGCCTGCAAAAACACTGCCACCTAGTTTATATTCTTACTTTTATCATTCAGTATCTCAGGAAGAACTCATATGCCAACGCAGGTATACCATTAAACAAGGCACTATTGCTGCCTTGTTTAAATACCGTTACTTTGCTAACTGTTTTCAAAGTACCCAGCTATTGTGCTTTCTGGAGGATGCATAGTCCTGCAGAAGAATTCATTCTAAATATGGACATTGCTGCTACAGTATAACATCCCACAACGCTCTTAATAATTTGTAGATTTATGGAATTAACTTCTCTGATTTTTCCCCCAATTTGCCATAACATATTTTTTTCTTTTTCACTTGAATGCTTTTGATAAATGGCGAAGAACAACCCAAGATGAAAAAAAATTCTCTGTATCTTAACAGAAGAAGGAAAATTCACCTCCTTTGAGCTTCCTCATATTTTACACGAATTACTTTAATCTTTCCACTTTTCAGTGCATTCAAAGGCCCATGTGAATAGTATCTTTGTAATGATGTAGTCGTATAACAGGAATACTTTGTATTTCTAAATACCTTAGCTCTTTTGGTCAAGATTTCTTTAAAGTAAGAGCTTTAGTTTCTTTCTGCCCATTCACTAAAATGTTTTTTAATTTCACCAAGATGAAATTTTTTTCAAATAATTACAAACTATTGTTTTAAATATAAGTCTTCCAGTTCTTCTCAGGTAATTTTAACATATTTAATTTCTCAAAAGAATCTTTAAACTTAAAAAGGCTATACAGTAATTAAACTCAATGACCTTTGTAATTTACAGCTATTGTGAAGTGAGCTTAGCATATAAGTTTAGTGAGAAAATTGATCAAATATTATTAGATAATAAATTTACCTGTTTAAACCAGTAATGTTAACACCAAGATGACTTTGAATCTCAGTAGTCTTTTAGCAAACTTTCCCTGCTATATAAAAAAATGCAATATTCACATAAAAAATCGAAGACACACAATTTTTCATGCATGAATATTTGTGTGTGCATGTGTGTATACACACACTCTTAAAAGCATTTCTTAACACTTAGTAAAAAATAAGAAAGTACACTATTTATTGAAACATAAGGAAGACAGAAAAAAAGAAACTCTGTACAATATTTTCAGTATCTTCTGCCTTTTGTTTGCCAAAAAGGTGGAAGGACTGTACTGTGCACAGTTTAGAGGCATAATAACACAACCTTATTTTCATTACAGAAACAATTTTAAAAAATAAGTACCATTACCTTTTGAGTTAGCAATTTTGTTAGTACCAAGCAGATACTTTGTGAAAGGAATTTTTTTTTTTTTTTTTTTTTAAGGAAACAATCTTGTTTGCAGTGTTACAATTAATGCTTTTACAAGTAAATGTGTTGTCTAGCTTTTTGGAACACATCAGGAAGCCCAATAACCAGTGCTATTCTATACAGCTAAAAGTCATGGGTTGTGTGATATTACATCAGGTGTAATATGTTAGTAATGCACCCAAGAGAATAAGCTTTCTCAGGTTCCATACTTCCTCATAACTTAATGAGGACAGAAGCAAGACAGAAGCTCAAGGTTGACATTTGGAGTGTCTATAAACACAGGGAGAGGTTATGTTTCTAGACTATTCCTTCAGCATCGCTGAGACCAATCCACCAGCTGTGAATAGAAGTGAGAGGCCCTGGCAGAGCTGGAGTGCTTCCAGCTGAACTGCCCACCTTACTCTTTCCACTTTGCTGGTCTCACTCTGCTCCCTAGAGGGATTCTTCCATGCTGAACACACCCAGTTGCTCATGTAAGAGAGAGGATTTTCCTTCTCTCTAGACTGTCACACACATCCTGAAAATGAATCTATTGTCAACAGATTGAAGAACCAGAAGCTATGTCAGCTTCAGACTGCAGCTCCAGGCTGCTCTGTGTAGAGTTCAAACACATGCCTGTGTCTGTATTTTCCAAAGGAGATTGAACAATTGAAAAGAGTTGTAGAAGAGCAACAGAAATTGTTCAAAGAGCTCGATCTGTTTGATTCTTCTCAAAGGAGAACAGAAATTCATTTAGTTGCATTGTAACATGTATTAAAGTGATATTCAACACTGCAATTAAAACACAATAGTAGAAATAATTTTGTTCATAGAAATAGAAATAAGAATAGAAATAAGATTAAACCAGATGAGTTCAAATTAGATTAAAATTCTTTATACAGTGCAGATGATTAATCATAGAGAGAAAGAACAAGCTGAAGATGGAAGTTGGTTTGATTCAAACAATTTTGAGACATTTTTATTTTTCAAAACTAAATGTCACTGAACTTGATATGTCCATGTACCCTGTTTGAGTTTGATAAAAAGGAGACTTCTGAAATAAGCATTTTGTCAGTCAAGAGCTTCCTCAATGGTGTCTGATCATAACATACCTGATTTTGGATATTTAGGGTTCCTTCTTATTGTCTTTCATCAGAACTGCACACAAGTATTTTGAGTGTTGAATTCAGAGCCCTTAATCCTTTTATCAAGTGACAAAACTCCAAGAAGGGATGAAAGTCATAACATGGACAGCAGGTGCCCTCTTCTAAAGATATAGTAAAGTACATGGGTGAGATGGAAAAATGGTGACTGCTGCAGGCTACCTTCATTCAGATCTGTCAGCTAATTAATTCCCTGATAATTTCATTTTGGTTTTGAATTCAGTGTAATTATTTTAATCTGCACATCGTTTCCTTGCTACTCACTTTGATTCAAGAAAGGCAGAGATAACTGAATAATCTACTGTGAAGAAATGACAAAACATAACTTCTAGGAGTTCTGAACACCTTCATCATGACTAATTGATGGAGAATGCTCTGATTATAAAGCACTCAATGTATTTCTGTGCTTATTTTTAATAGGGCAGGAAAGTTGAAAGGGTTTTGCATTTTGTCTAGGTATATTACTTTCAGTTTTGAAGAGAAATTAATTAATTAATACAACTTGATTCTAAATCCATATGTAATCAAAGTCCTTTGGACCACACACTTGGAATATAAGGATATAAGAATAAAATGAAAAGGCTTCCTAATCTAACACCTATAATGCTTTTTTTTTAATTATTATTTATGTCTTTGAAATTTTAGCTGTCAAGCTAACAAGTTTACAAGAAATTGAATATTATTTAGTGCTCTGAAGAAAAACATAGCTGTGCCAGTCAGAATGCAATACTTTCTGTAATGATAAAACAAGGCAATTACACAAAGCATGTCTTTCACTGAGTTTCAAAAATGGATGAGCTGCCTGTTACTAAAGGTGATACAAACTACAATGGTGAATTGAAGTACAGAATAAAAATCCTGTAATGACTGTGTCATGTTTTACAGACAACACAGCTGGGATTGAAACCAGGAGAAATGGTTACAGCAGAAGGCAGCAAGAACTGTACTTTCTTCCAGTAGTAATAGAGGATAGCAGTTACCCTGTCCAGAGCAGCACAAACACAATGACTATCCGTGTTTGCAGATGCGATTCTGATGGTACCATCCTGTCCTGCAATGTGGAAGCAATCTTCTTACCAGTAGGCCTCAGCACAGGAGCGCTGATTGCAATCTTGTTGTGCATTGTTATACTTCTGGGTAAGTTCTCTTGAAACCACGGGAAGTTCATTACTCTAATTATTCACCTGTGAATTAATTTCTGTTGTTATTTGCTTCATCTATTGTTTAACAAAAGACACTGAAAATGTGTGTTTACAAGAACTTTTATGCTTCTGTTTCTAGAAAAGCTTCCCAGAGCGCTGACCATGACTGTGAATCTGCTAACACCTACATATTTCTTGTTGCGTGAAGAGAACCAGCTTTCAGTGCAATCCAAACCATAATTTTTTCTGAAATAATTTTGTTTGAATACTTTTTTTAGAAGAATTAGTATTTTTAGATTATTACTAAGGTAGACAAGTCCTACTGGCAGTAACAGCAGTAAGGACCTAGTAAGGGCCTTTATTTAGTCTTCATGCCAGCTTGAGCAAAAGGAGAATGAAGAAATGAGAGAGGAAAAAATAATTGTAGTGTAGACTGTGACTGGCTAGATCCATGTAGAACTTCACAGGACCATTTTAGTTTCAGGGAGGCATGTATTCCATAAGGTGGAATTGTCATTTGATCTACATTATATTTAAATATTGCCTTATTTACAGGATGCCCAAAGCAGTCAATACTCATGTGCATCCTACTTATAATATAGCCTGAATGTGAACTGATAATAAAATAAACCCAACTTTGTAGCTTACACAGGCACAATGTGAGCTGCAGAAGGCTGACTGGTTCTTAGAGATCCTAGCCTATGTCTCATCTTGATGCTAGTGGGCTTCCTAGGTCTCATGCTACTCCTTATGTAGATCTAATGCATAGGCAAAAATAGCTACAGACACAGAATATAACATATGGATACCTCTTTGCATTTGGATAATATAGTTATTTACCACTTCAGTAAATTACTACAGGCTCAGGGTTACATAAATAGCTTCTGAGTAGCAGTGGGTAAAAGTCAGAATTTCTGTTTTGTGTAAAAATTTTATGGTGTGAGAAAAATGTTTCAAATCAGAATGAGAATGGCAAACCATCATACTTGCCATGGAATAGGAATTAATAACAAATACACTCATTATGGAGAATTTAAAGAAAAACAAAAACCTTAGGTCAGTTTTTCAGAAGCAAGAAGAATGCTGTCTCCTTTACCACAATTCATGGGGAGTAATTTTTTACTTTTGGGTGTTTCCTGGGTAAAAGCAACCAGGGGTGACTTTCAGCATCAAATAAATTCCATTATGAAAAAAAGTTTTAACTTATTTTCATGTGAAGAGATAAGTCAATTAGAGCTCTGTCTTAAGGCAGGACTCCCAGGATATCTAACGTCTCTGTTACAGAGCAAAGTGCCCAGAAACCCTAAACATAGCAAAGCCTTTCAAGTTGCCACCTTTGTGTCCAGTAATCTGGAAAGTGTGAGCTATACAGCAGAGAGCTTGGTGCTTTTCGTGCAGGGATCATTTACAATGGCAGAACATCTGGGGAAGCAGGAATACCTGAGTCTGAATTTCCCCCAAATTTGCTAGGTGATCACGAGGGCCTTCAACAGAACTATGTTTATATTTCCCTAATGGTTAGTTGAAACAAATACAATTTTTGCTTAAAAATCCCAGTGTAATTATGTCAAAGAACTTACCAGCTCTGCTGCTGATTGATGCTCTTGGCATATATAAAACTAATGAAGATATTTTAATTCCCGCTTTGCACAGAACACCAGACTGAATTACGGAGATGATGTTTGGAAAAGAGGTTTTGGTCCTTTAATAACTCCCTCTATTCCAATCAGCCTGGCAATATTACCCAGAAAAACTAATGTATAAATAATGAGATATCCAGTGCTGTGTGTAACCTAAGTGAAAGGCATTTATCTTATATCCAGACTTTCTCCTTACTATTCCATTGATCAATTTAAAAACTGCTTTTGGATTTTCATTTCTTGCCGTGAACCTGGTCTGACACAGAGTCATTAAAATTGTAGATGAAGTCATTCTTGTTGAACTCATTTCTACACAGAAGACAGTCAACCTATTACCAGAATCAGGAGTTATTTTAGGCCACACAAGCCTGATCGTGAATTTATAATCATTGCAACTCCTCTATTTGTTACAGCACTACTTCAACAACAGCACTTAGAATACCATCATTTCTACCAAAGGCAGTTAGGGAATTAAAAGTAACAAAAAGGCAAATCTACTACAAGCAGATTTTGCATTCAATTAAATATATCTCCGAAGAAAAAACTATTGAAAAAAAACCCACCATGTGATTGCCAATGAGTTGCCATTTGGAATAAAACCGGTTTGTAACATTTTATATTATACAGAATCACAAAATCACAGTTGGAAGGCACCTCTGAAGATCATCTAGTCCAACCTCCCTGCTGACAGCAGGATTGGTAAGAGCAGGTTGCTCAGTGTCCAGTTGGGTTTTGAGTATCTCCAAGGATGGATACACCAGAGTTTCTCTGGGCAACATGGTCCAATGCTTGACCACTCCAACAGTAAAGGGGTTTTTTACATTTTAGTGGAATTTCCTGCATTTCAGTTTGTACCCATTGCCTCTTGTCCTGTCAGTGGCACCACTTAGAAAAACCTAGCTCCATCTTCTTTACATCCATCCATCCATCCATCAGGTATTTATACACATTGATAAGATCACCCTGAGACTTCTCCAGGCTGAACAGTCCCAGCTCTCTCAGCCTCTTCTCGTATGACAGATGTTCCAATCCCTTAATCATTGTTGTGGCTTCATACTGGACTCATGCCAGGAAGTCTATGTCTGTTTTGTACTCAGGAGCCCAGAACTGGACCCGGAACTCCAAATGTGTCTGACCATGACATGTCTGACCTCCTCTGAACAAAGAGGAATGCACACCTCCTTAGACCTGCTGACAGTGCTTTTCCTAATGCAGCCCCAAATGTTGTTGGCTTTCTTTGACACAAGGGCACATTGCTGGCTCATGGTGAACTTGTTGTCCACCAAGACCCTAGATCCTTCTCTATCAAGCTGCTTTCTGCCCAGTCAGTCAACCACAACAGTATGTGGTTATTCCTCTCCACATGTGGGACTTGGCATTTCCCATTGTTGAACATTGTTGAATGGGGTTCCTGTTGGCGCATTCTCCCAGCCTGGTGATATCCCTCTGAATGGTGTCACAACACCTGTTTTGTATCACCCGTAGGCTTGCTGAAGGTCCACGCAATCTCATGATCCAAGTCATTTATGAAGATGTTAAACAGAACTGGTCACCACTAGTGACTGGCCTCCATCTGCTCTTTGGGCTGTGGATCACAACCCTTACACTCTCTCAGTTTGGCCAGCTTTGCAATCCACCTCACTGTCTGCTTGTCTAGTCCACACTTTCTCAATTTTTCTGGTAAGGTTTTTATGGGAGACAGCATCCAAAGCTTTGTTGAAGTTGGGATAAAAATAATGTGCTTTTCTCCCTTCATCCACCAGCCACCTCATTGTAGAAGGCTATCAGGTGAGCTAAGCACAATTTCACTTTTGTCAATCCATGCTGACTACTCCTAATCCCCTTCCTGTTCTTGATAGGTTTGAAAATTGTTGTCAGAATTATTTTCTCCATCACTTTCCTCAGGATCAAGGTGAGGCTGACTGGCCTGTAGATCCTTAGCTTGTTTTTCTTGCCTTTCTTGAAGATAGGAGTGACACTTGCTCCAGTCCTCAGAAACTTCTCCCAGTCCCCACAACCTTTCAAAAATTATCACAAGTGGCCTCGCAATGACATCAGTCATCTCCCTCACCACTCATGTGCATCCCATCAGGTCCCATGTCCTTATGTGTGTTCAGTTTGTTTAAGTGTTCCGTAACCTGATCCTCTTCCACCAAGGATAAATCTTTCTTATTCCAGACTTTCCCTCTGGTCTCAGGGACCTGGGATTCCTGAAGGACAACCTTACCGATAAAGATAGAGGCAAAGAAGCCATTGAGTAGGTTGGCCTTTGCTGTGTCCTGTGTCAACAGTTCTCTTACAGCACTCAGCAGTGGGCCCACATTTTCACTACTTCTTCTTTTGCTGCTGTAGTACTTGTGCAAGCCCTTCTTGTTGCCATTCATGTCCTCCATGAGATTCAGTGCCAGGCGGGCTTTAACTTTCCTAACTGCATCCCTGCATGTTCAGACAGTCACTGTATATTCCTCCTGGCTTACCTGTCTCTGTTTTCACCTCTTATATGCTTCTTTTTTTATCTCAGAGCTTAGTCAGGAGCTCCTTATTCATCCATGCAGGCCTCCTGCTGCCTTTGCTTGATTTCCTGCTCATCGGAATGGACCACTGTTGAGCTTGGAGGTGACACTTAAAAATCAACCAGCTCTCTTGGACCCCTTTTCTCTCAAGAACCAAATCACATGGGATTTTTCAAACCAGATCCCTGAAGAGGCCAAAGTGTGCTGTATAAAAAGCTGAAGTAGGATTATTTTTTCTCCATTTCAAAGATTGCAAATTATTTTTTTTCTCTTTAGTACCATGGGATTTTTTCCCCTGCAATGTGGAAATTTGGGTATATTTCTCTTTTCTGATATAGAAGACATTTAAAAAAACCTCAAACATCTCTCTGTCTCTCTGAACTAAAAAGCTGAAGTCCTGTCCAATTCTATTTGTTTGCAAAGTAGGCCAGTAGGAAAGTTATTTGTTACTTCCTTCAGCAGCACAGCAAGCACTAAGGAGTTAGATTCATACATCAAACAGCAAATAACTTTTCAATGGCTAGAGCACTGCTATATTTAAAAGAATAGTAGGAGCATATCTTCTAAGGAAAAAAATCCCTTTGATTGCTTGCAACTTTCAAAGGAAGATATAATGACATATCATCAGAGTACCAAATTATTTCTCTGCATGTCTTAACTTCAGTTTTCTCTCTTTACAGTCATTGTTGTACTGTATGTAGCACTACGGAGGCAGAAGAAAAAAGACACTCTGATGACCTCTAAAGAAGACATCAGAGATAATGTTATCCATTACGATGATGAAGGAGGTGGAGAAGAGGACACCCAGGCTTTCGACATAGGTGCCCTGAGAAATCCCAAAGTGATTGAAGATAACAAAATACGCAGGGACATAAAACCAGACAACTTACGTTTTCCACGTCAGCGACCACCAGTGGAAGACAACACAGACATAAGAGATTTCATTAATCAGAGGCTGCAGGAAAATGATGTAGATCCAACTGCACCCCCTTATGACTCCTTGGCAACCTATGCTTATGAAGGAAATGGGTCTGTTGCAGAGTCACTCAGCTCTATAGACTCCCTTACTACAGAGGCAGACCAGGATTACGACTATCTGAGTGACTGGGGACCTCGCTTTAAGATCTTGGCAGACATGTTTGGCGAAGAAGAAAGTTATAATCCTGACAAAGTCACTTAAGTACAACTATAACAGTGAAATAAAAAGAAAAGTAAACCAACAACAAATTTAAAAGATAAACCTAAGCTTTATAATAGAACAAGATTCCTTTGATTATGAAAGACAGCGACTGTTTCCAGCAAGTTACTGCATTTATTGTTCTGTCAGGTTTTGTTTGATCTGCGAAGGAAGGATAAATCCTGTAATATACACGGTTTTTTGTTGTTGTTATTTTATCACTCTGGAATTACACTGAGACAAGCTCAGGCCTTCAAGGTACAGTTTACTGACCCAACTTAGAAAGAAGATAGTTTTCTGGCATCATGGTGGAAGAGTGGTAGCTTTTTCGTAATTCCACTAAAGTGCCTATTGAAACTTTTATCATTTAAGTGGCAAAGAGTCTGCTGTGATGGTGTTACAAAACTGAATGATAAATTGGACAAAAACTTTAAGACAAGAAGCAATAGCAACATGCTGACTTCTTTTAGAAAAAAAAATGGAGATGACTTCCTGGAGTATATCTAATGACTACAACTGGGTGGGGGGTGTATGTTGTGTTTGGGAGTTATACTTGGTTTGTAAAGAAGAAAACAGTATGTCAAGACATCATATTTCTTCTTCCAAAATTTCACTGAAAAGTTAAATTTAAAATGCTATTGCTCACTCTGAAGTTGTAAAGCCCGAATTAAAAAGGAAAAGATCTTAGCATACATCAATTAACATTTAAAACGTTCATGAAAATATCACATTTTTCCAAAATAATAAAAAGATGAAAGCAGATATTCCTTTATGCGGGGGAAATTTCCCTTGGTTCTCCCTCTTCTTTTAAAATGAGACTACTATTAGAACTTAAAACTGAGAGGGTTTTTTAAGAGTATTATTGTTTTTTTAGTACCAAGACATCTTTTTCCCTTGTAAGTGTCACTGAAGAAGTATATGTAAAGAACTCCACATCACTTTTCTTTGCAATTAGATTGTTACTCTGTAGATACTATAGACATACATATTATAGAGTTATTTTTCAGCTGACGATCTGCTGCTTTTCAGCATATAAGTGTATTTCACTGTCAGACCCACAACGAACATTTTAGAAAGCCTTTTGATGATGGAAACCTTATTAATTTTGTTCTTGACAAAGTACTAACAGAGGCAGAATAAAAATATAAAACAGCATGTTTGTCCACACTTTATGTGCATACCCATGTATAAATATAGCTGTGCAGTAACAGAAGTACAGATAGGCACAAGGCATTATGCCATGGAAGATCTCCTGTGACTTTTTCTGATGATCTAAGGCATAGTCATTTTGTAAGACAATGGTTTATGGCCCCTGAAGTGCATATATCCTTACATTCTCCTAAAAATCTCTGCAGTCCTATACAATCTGCTTGAACTCTACTCATGACTAATGGCACTGGCAAGGTCAACCCAAGTCTTTCATGAATCAGAAGTCTTTTATTCACCTCAGCTCTACAGCTTACTTTTTGTACCACTGAAAAACTAATAACTATCAGACAGAGTTAGCTCACAAGTTTGGTATTAACATACACAAAGTTCCCATTACTCTCTTGGGGAAATGTAAAGGTATTTCAAAATTGTGTAAATTAAAGGTGTAGAGTTTAAATAAGTTCAGTACAACTGGACAGGGCTGCACTGAAAACACCATTGGCATAGCTACTACCAGCAGGGTGCTGAGGAAGAGACACAGCATATGGTAACAAGAAATGTTTGCGGTTCTGTTTTCATTATCAGCAAAGGTATCCCACATTCCCTGAAAGACAAGCTAAACCAACAAATGCTCTTCTCTCACAGGACAGCGAAGCAGATGGAGTGGTGGGACCCATTTACCAGCTTAGCAATTTTTGTTTGGAAGGTGGTGTTTTTAATTTTCACACATCTTGACAGAGTAGCAAAGGCAACTTGATGCTGCAGAGTGGACCTAAAACAGAGCTCTGGAAAAAAAAAAAAATTGCTACTAGTTGCAACACAGGTTTGATTCTTACAAAATTCACACTTGTGGAGGTACTTAGCAATGCTTCTTCATGTAGCATATGCACAGCAATGCTTCCTACCCTGCTGCCACAGCTAAAATAAGCATCTGACACTGCTCAATGACAGATGTGCAACCCTGTATCTGAACTCTGCTCTTAGTAACTGTATTGGTCCTTTACATGTATTTCACTAGTAAAGTCAGCGTAAGTGAGAGCAGTGTTTGCTTTTTGACATCATATGGCATGCTCGCTCCTGGGAAAGCTGTATTTGTAGCAGATACTGGGTGAACGTTAGGTCTCTTGAATAGGTTGGCGTTTGTTCTAGGCAGGACAGTCTGTATGGGAGCCTGACTTCCAAAATGGGTAGACAGAAAATGTGGTCTTAAACATGCTGCTACAACCAAACCATATTTGAGAGTGAGTTGTTGTATGTTAAATTAATACCAAAATGAATATCAAATGCATATTTTTGACATTTAAGAGGTTTGTAACTGAGATGTTTCTATCACATAATTAATAAACCTCCAGGAAGATTTAAAAAAAAATGGTATGTAATTACTCATGCATTTGTCCTATAAAATCATAATTAAAATCTTTTAAGACTTTTTTTAAAGAGTAATCAAAAATTCTTAACTTCACAGGGGTAATTTTTTTGTGAACAGCTCTATAGAACTAAGGAAAATAATTGCTTTTCTTTGGTATATAACCTGGGATCCAGGAATTTGTGTTTAATTCCATGTTCTCTCACTCTCTTTCTAAAAGATGCTTTTCAGATTTTTAACACCTTATCTTTTAAAAGATAATTGGACAAATACGAAATTTACAAGGTTTAAAATATGTCAAGACATCTCAGATGACATGACGTCAATGGGATTAAGGAACCTCATCATATTTGTAAATTGTATCAGATAACTATTTCAGTTTTTAAGCACTATATCTTCAAAAAATCTGTACAAACCCTTTCACAATCAAGATGTTAAAGTGGTAGTCTGTCTTTCCCTTGATTGTGGAAAGAGCCATAAACCTCAAATTCTATCAATCACGGTGACAGGAAGATAATGCTTAAAAGGCACAGAAGGGGTCAAATTGAGAGAAATACCTTTGTTTAAATTTCCAAATGTAAGATACAGGTGCACAAACATCTAGCATCATCTTAAATGTCCCAACAGTGACCCCTCTGCAAATCACAAGATATTCTGTAAAATGCCTTTCAGCACCCTGTTGTGCTGAAATAAAAGTCTATATGTAAAGCATTCAGCTAAGAAGGGAAGTATCTAAGGAAATATAGCTTATAAGATTACACAGTAAACATACAGAACTGAAGACAAATTTATAACAGAACATTTGAAAGGAATTTCAGGGAAGAAGGAAAGAGTTTTCCCTGCCCTCCCAAGAAAGCTGAAAATTTCTCTGTGACATCAGAACATAAAAGATTGCTAATATTTGGCTTTAAGAATGCTACCACACAAATCTGAGAATGCTGTTATTCTTGAAATGCAGATTTGCAACATTGTCAGTGAGTCAAATAGCAAGAATTTAGAAAACAATGACAGTAGATGATGTCTCTTGCACAAATATATGTTTGAATATTTTATACTTTCACAAATTTTACTTATTTTATAAATTTGCTCTAAATACTGCTGTTCAAAATAAAGTCACAGTTACTAAGGATTTGCTGTAGGTTACGGAAGCAGAGTTCATCATGAAGCAAAGAGCAATCAATGACTCAACAGATTACTGACAATATTATTCTAGAGGCTACCTTGAAAATATTCTTGCCTTAACAATAAGGTGTCCATATCCACCTAAACACAAATGATCCTTCATACTAGGAAAAATGTGGTTCTGCAGATGCTATATTCATTTTAGTTTTACCTGCATTATTGTTATGAAGGAGTTAAGGAGTTGTTAAGTCTATGTTGTTATGAAATAACAAATCTCTTTTAAATGAATACAGGAAGAAAATACAATAATCTACTGGGTTACAGGCATTTCTTATGGCATTAGTGACTGGATTTTACTAGCTGAGATTTGGGGTTGTAAATTCTTTGCAGTTATTTTATTAGTTTTATTATTATCATAGACATTCAAATCCTGTGTGTATAGAAATATTTTTGAGCTTTACAAACCTTTGTGTAAACAAATAATGAAATAACCCTTAAGAATAACCCTACTAAGGTAACATTTAAGTGTGAATGAAAATCAAAGTTTATGTTACACCCCTTCACAACCTTCTCCTAATGGCAAATCTATAATAACCTGATTCCTTTTCTCTTCTTATTTAAAAGAAGAACAAGATAAGTTGTCAGAACACGGGCAACAGTTGCTATTTTGAGCAAAACTAAGATAAGTTACTGTTCTGCGTTTTTTTTTTTTTAATGTTCTGTTTATTTAATTATAAACTTCCTGTATTTAACTTTAGTTTGCAACTAGAATCTCCAGATATTTTTTTTCTGTACTACTTGCAATGCTGTGGTCCCAGTCAAAATACTTCTCAGGGCTCACGGGGATCTTATCAACATGTATAAATACCTGATGGATGGATGTAAAGAGGATGGAACCAGGTTTTTCTAAGTGGTGACCAGTGACAGGACAAGAGGCAATGGGTACAAATTGAAATGCAAGAAATTCCATTAAATCATAAGAAAAAAAGTTTCTTTACTGTCAGAATGGTCAAGCATTGGATCATGTTGTCCAGAGAAGTTGTGGTGTATCCATCCTTGGAGATATTCAAAACCCAACTGGATTTGTCCCTGAACAATCTGCTCTTACCGACCCTGCCGTCAGCAGGGAGGTTGGAATAGATCGTCTCCAGAGGTGCCTTCCAGTCTCAGCTATTCTGTTAATTTCTGCTAAAACCATCCTGTGTACTTAGGCTCCTAAACTCTAGTAAACTCAATGGCCTTAGGAATCTAACTACATATGCATAGTAACTATGACTTGTTTTGGAAAGATAGGACAGGTAGGAGTGGAGGAATAGGATCTATAAAGTTACTAGCAATGTGGATAGACTGGAGAGGGATACGTTATTTATTGTTACTTCCAGTACAAGAAGTAAGGGGCATCACACGAAACTAGCATGAGTCAGGATGAAAATTAGAAAAAAAAAAAAAAAAAAAGAGGTGGTTCTTCACACCATGAGTAGCTGAGATAGCCATGGAGATTCAGAGTTTACATAGGCTGAAAAAGAGGCTGGACAAATTAATGAAAAACTAACAATTTGTGGGCTGCTTAACACAGAGGAATCACATCTGGCTCAGGGAGTCCCTGAATAGTGCTTGATTAGCATCTGGGGGAGTCACATAACCTGGTCTGTTCCTGCATGTTTTGTGGGGATAATAGTTTATACCAGTGATGGAAGAGGTTACTACGCCACTTTGACCAATCTATCTTATTTTCTTATTATGATTAAATTGTAAATTTAATTGATCCTCAAATCATTATTCCCTCAGTTCTGTTTTTCCAGATTGCATAGATAAAGCAGTTTTCTTTTTTATTACGTATCACATGCATATATACATGTATATTTTAAGATTTTCCTCAGATTTTAACTATTGTAATTTCCATAGTTCCTTCAATTCTGCACACTTGTATACAGTACTTAAGCACTTTTGTCTTTAGCATAGACACTAACACTGATGGCTGTCAGTGATGACACAGTTTGGATTAGTTTATATTTTAAAAAATTATTTCACTACTGCGCAAGGATGACAACCTCTAAAATATGTTATCTTTTGCATGCGTTTCACCTTGTTAGCTGTCCTGGTTACTTCACTGTGTCCTGAGAACACATGAAGAAAGTGAACGGGGGAATGTAGGGACTGTCTGGCTGGACAAGTGGCCAGTGTTAGTCCAGTATTCAGGAGTGCAGCCTACTGCTCTCCTGCTATGTGTTGTAATATTAGAGGTGAATTTCTTGTTCTCACTTGTTGAATATTGTGCATTTACTAGTCAAATGCATGCTTTTCTACTATATGTCTCTGTCAGAAAGGATAATTCAAGAAGCATAAATTAATCCCCTTATTTCTCTGAAGCTATCAAGGTGTATGGGGAAGAAATTGAATCATATTAGGAGAGATTGAAAATAAATATGCCTTAACAGAATGTCTTATATTATTTGATCACATGTCTACAGTAAATTGTTACATTTTTAATTTTGTCCTTAGTGTTCATTTTCTCTCTGTAGTCAGTGAAGTCAGGGCAATACATTTGATATTATTCAGAATGCTCCAGTTGCCTTCAACCCCTGCTGCTTTAGCCTCTTCAGGTTACTTTGAAGTTTGATCTTTTATCCCTCTGTGCGTTCATTACTCTTCCAGCTGCATATCTGATTACAGCTGAATTTTCATGGGAGAATCATCTGACCAAAAAATACATGGCACAGCAGTACAGGTGCAGAATTGTTTGGGTTTAGGTAAGATGCTTCAGAATGAACAAACATCAATTTAATGTTCTGCAAACTAACATCAGCAGAAATCAGACTATGAACTTAATAAGGAAAAAACTAATCACAATATCAAAACTTTTAGTATGTTTTCTCCCATTCTTCTACAGTGTGTAATTCACATGCCTGCTTTCTGTGGGGGGAAGGATATCTAAAGAGGAGGAGGTAAAGGACTCTGGAATTGTTATGTGCTCTTTTTCTGCTATTTGTACTTACCATTCCTTTGTATATATAAATAACAATCTAACATTTTTTAGCTCAGTTTTATTTCTTAACCTTAAATTATGAAAAATATGTTATATGAAACTAAGGGAGATTTGGCAATGACAAATAAAATACATACAACTCTTTCAAATGCCGTACATTAAGTACTCTTACAATTCTTAAAAAGACAAATTTGAGGACAGAAATGCAGTTTATCTTTTTTCAGGTTTGTTGAATTTAGTTCACCAATGAATTATTATTGTTCTTAGTAATGCTGTTCAACAATTGGTAAGTGCTTTATTTTACTTTCTGGGACTAATTTTTATAATTGCAATTGTAGTGACTTAAATTATTTCAGATCACATACTTAAGTCGCTGAGCTTGGTCCAGATGATGTGACTGAAGGTACCTAATATCATATGTGGTCAAGAGAGTATGGTAATTAAACTCAAAAAGTGCGTTAATGAAACTATCTGCTGACCAGATACAGATACTGAGCACAGGGATTTGTCTGAATTGTTTCCTATCTGGAAGATAGTGCCCTGCAGCCCAAACTGACAGAGGTGTTTGAGTTCTGTCATGATGGGTATGGAGAGGAGAAAGGCCTGCCAGGGCTCAGATTTTTTGAAACAGCATATTGATTTGACAACGCATCTAGGTAATAGCTTTAGAAAACTGTTGTCATGAGCAGAGTGAAACCCCCGTTTCAAACACTAAACAGCAGAGGAAACTTAAGTACATGGGAAAAGCTAAATGGGACAATTCTTCCCATTGAAATGGTCTGTAAAGGACTGTAGAGCAGAATGGCCTCCCTAGAAATAGCACACCACTTCTGATCTGTGATTCAGAGACCATTTATGTGTTTGCACTAAAGCATTGCAGGATTAAATGAAACAGCATAACATGAAATGGGGAAAACGCAGGGAGTGCCAGAGCCTGCTGCTGCCAGGGGAGGGTGGTGAACATTCCACTTGCGTGAGATGCAAGACGGTGGAAGATCTGCTCACCATGGTGGCCGAGCTGAAAGAGGAGGTGGAGAGACTGAGGGCCATCAGGGACTGTGAGTGGGAGATTGACTGGTGGAGCAACTCTGTGGCATGCCAGAGGGAAGGGCACCAGAGAGATACCCCGCAACTGGGGGCGGACCCCCTGCCCTGTCGTGCGAGGAGGGGGGTTTGACGGACGGGGAGGGTTGGGAGAGGGTCCCTGCTCGGCGTCATGGGCAAACCCTGCCTCTGCCTGCCCCATGTCCCCAGGTCCCCCTGAGCAATAGGTTTACAGCGTTGGTCATTGATAGTGAGGTCACTGGGGAG